>NC_056716.1:16654461-16669461 GCF_018831695.1 Puntigrus tetrazona
ACACATGATTATTCATTAATGGTTTTATTTCCTATTTTGGTTTGTTTATATGCTTTATTATTTAAGATTGACTGTTGTTCTCAAGGCAGTGTTTGCAGTCATATCTAAGCAAAGATTTGATTTTTAAATCAGCATAATAGCTATTAAACTATGTCCTGTTCTAATTTTAAACCTGTAATGTATTTAAGTTGAGTTTAGTAACAGTAAACAGTGTTGAGTTCTACTGTAAGATTAACTCTGCCTGCTTTACATGCCTGATTAACAGTTATCAATATTATAATATATATTATATGTTCTCTCTGTTCTCCTGATCTCTTTGTTCTCTTTGTTCTCTTTGTTCTCTCTGTTCTCTTTGTTCTCTCTGTTCTCTCTGTTCTTCCTGATCTCTGTGTTCTCTCTGTTCTCTCTGTTCTCCCTGATCTCTCTGTTCTCCTGATCTCTCTGTTCTCTCTGTTCTCTCTGTTCTCTCTGTTCTCTCTGTTCTCTCTGATCTCTCTGTTCTCCCTGATCTCTCTGTTCTCTCTGTTCTCTCTGTTCTCCCTGATCTCTCTGTTCTCTCTGTTCTCCCTGATCTCTCTGTTCTCCCTGATCTCTTTGTTCTCTCTGTTCTCCCTGATCTCTCTGTTCTTCCTGATCTATGTGTTCTCTCTGTTCTCCCTGATCTCTCTGTTCTCTCTGTTCTCCATGATCTCTCTGTTCTTCCTGATCTCTTTGTTCTCTTTGTTCTCTTTGTTCTCTCTGTTCTCTCTGTTCTCTCTGATCTCTCTGTTCTCCCTGATCTCTCTGTTCTCCCTGATCTCTTTGTTCTCTCTGTTCTCCCTGATCTCTGTTCTCCCTGATCTCTCTGTTCTTCCTGATCTATGTGTTCTCTCTGTTCTCCCTGATCTCTCTGTTCTCTCTGTTCTCCCTGATCTCTTTGTTCTCCCTGATCTCTCTGTTCTCTCTGTTCTCCCTGATCTCTTTGTTCTCTCTGTTCTCCCTGATCTCTCTGTTCTCCCTGATCTCTCTGTTCTTCCTGATCTATGTGTTCTCTCTGTTCTCCATGATCTCTCTGTTCTTCCTGATCTCTCTGTTCTCCCTGATCTCTCTGTTCTTCCTGATCTATGTGTTCTCTCTGATCTCTCTGTTCTCCCTGATCTCTCTGTTCTCCCTGATCTCTCTGTTCTCCCTGATCTCTCTGATCTCTCTGTTCTTCCTGATCTCTCTGTTCTCTTTGTTCTTTGTTCTCTCTGTTCTCTCTGTTCTCCCTGATCTCTCTGTTCTTCCTGATCTCTCTGTTCTTCCTGATCTCTCTGTTCTCCCTGATCTCTCTGTTCTCCCTGATCTCTCTGATCTCTCTGTTCTTCCTGATCTCTCTGTTCTCTTTGTTCTTTGTTCTCTCTGTTCTCTCTGTTCTCCCTGATCTCTCTGTTCTTCCTGATCTCTCTGTTCTTCCTGATCTCTCTGTTCTCCCTGATCTCTCTGTTCTTCCTGATCTCTCTGTTCTCTCTGTTCTCTCTGATCTCTCTGATCTCTCTGTTCTCTCTGATCTCTCTGTTCTCTCTGTTCTCCATGATCTCTCTGTTCTTCCTGATCTCTTTGTTCTCTTTGTTCTCTTTGTTCTCTCTGTTCTCTCTGATCTCTCTGTTCTCCCTGATCTCTCTGTTCTCCCTGATCTCTCTGTTCTTCCTGATCTCTCTGTTCTCTCTGATCTCTCTGTTCTTCCTGATCTCTCTGTTCTCTTTGTTCTTTGTTCTCTCTGTTCTCTCTGTTCTCCCTGATCTCTCTGTTCTTCCTGATCTCTCTGTTCTCCCTGATCTCTCTGTTCTCCCTGATCTCTCTGTTCTTCCTGATCTATGTGTTCTCTCTGTTCTCCCTGATCTCTCTGTTCTCTCTGTTCTCCCTGATCTCTCTGTTCTCCCTGATCTCTTTGTTCTCTCTGTTCTCCATGATCTCTCTGTTCTTCCTGATCTCTCTGTTCTCTTTGTTCTCTTTGTTCTCTCTGTTCTCTCTGTTCTCCCTGATCTCTCTGTTCTTCCTGATCTCTCTGTTCTTCCTGATCTCTCTGTTCTCCCTGATCTCTCTGTTCTTCCTGATCTCTCTGATCTCTCTGTTCTCTCTGATCTCTCTGTTCTCTCTGTTCTCCATGATCTCTCTGTTCTTCCTGATCTCTTTGTTCTCTTTGTTCTCTTTGTTCTCTCTGATCTCTCTGTTCGCTCTGTTCTCTCTGTTCTCCCTGATCTCTCTGTTCTCCCTGATCTCTCTGTTCTTCCTGATCTCTCTGTTCTCTCTGTTCTTCCTGATCTCTCTGTTCTCTTTGTTCTTTGTTCTCTCTGTTCTCTCTGTTCTCCCTGATCTCTCTGTTCTTCCTGATCTCTCTGTTCTCCCTGATCTCTCTGTTCTTCCTGATCTCTCTGTTCTCTCTGTTCTCCTTGTTCTCTCTGTTCTCTCTGATCTCTCTGATCTCTCTGTTCTCTCTGATCTCTCTGTTCTCTCTGTTCTCCTGATCTCTCTGTTCTCCCTGATCTCTCTGTTCTCTGTGTTCTCTGTGTTCTCCCTGATCTCTCTGTGTTCTGTGTCAGACGTGAACGAGTGTGCTAACCCCACCACCTGCATCAGCGGTCTGTGTCTGAACACACCGGGCAGTTATATCTGCAGCTGTCCGCCGGACTTCGAGCTCAACCCCACTGGAGTCGGCTGCGTCGGTGAGACGCCCGAACTAGCGTTGTGCTGAAAGATAATAGCATTGTGTATCGAGATGTCTCCTGTAGCTGATGCTTGAGTTTATGAATATCAGAGGCATTCAGTTTGTAGATGGAGTGTGTGCTGACTGAACTGAGGTTTTTGTTGTCATGCGGTGTTTGATTAATAGCGGTCTCTCCGGCTCTGTCTCCGTCTGTCTTTCTTGCAGACACTCGCTCTGGAAACTGCTACCTGGATATACGATATCGCGGTGATTTCTCTGAGAATCTGGACTGCTCGACTGAGATCGGTGTGGGCGTTTCCAAAGCGTCCTGCTGCTGCTCTCTGGGTCAGGCGTGGGGTTCCCCCTGCGAGGCCTGTCCACTGCTCAACTCCTGTGAGTCTCACACACACACACACACACACACACACACACACACACACATACATACATACACTGGTGTTTGTTTTTGTGAGTTGTGGCGAAGTTCGATTAGCGTTTTTAAAAATAGGGACTTTGGGTAATGTCCTCATAAATAGCTGTTGGTTACCGTTCTCTGACATTTTGTTTGTTTCTCTCAGCGGAGTACAGGACTCTGTGTCCTGGAGGAGAAGGATTTCGACCCAATCCCATCACTGTGATACTAGAGGGTATGCACACACACACACACACACACACACACACACACACACACACACACTTCCGTCCTCCAGTGAGCTGCGAGCTGACCTCTCGGTCTGTGTGTCAGATATCAACGAGTGTCAGGAGCTGCCTGGTCTGTGTCAGGGAGGAAACTGCATCAACACGTTTGGTAGTTTTCACTGTGAATGTCCGAGAGGTTTTGCGCTCAATGAAGAAACCAGGATCTGTGAAGGTCAGTCCGACTTCCTCTTTCACACACACTCTCTCTGTCGCCACGTCAGCTTTATTTCTGTAGTTCCAGTTTAAAATGCATGTGACTTAAAACATCAGACTATCTATTTACACTAAGTGCAAAAACCCGCCTCATTGGCGAAGGCTATTTTAAACTCCACCCACCGATGTGATTGGGCGAGTCGATACTACAAAAGATGCTCATCGACTATTAGTTTTAGTGGCTTAAAAGTTATAAATAAATTATTGAGTATGGTTACGGTAGGGAGAGCTTTACATCCATTTAATAATTTAAATTAAAATGATCTTTACACTCAATACCTGATTACTGTTTTATAATGTATTACAATACTAAGGTGCCGTTAATAGCCACTTTTTGCAAAGTAGTACAAGTAGCAGAAATCTATTTTTATATAGTGTAAATACCTGTATATGTCCTGTATACCCTGTTTGTACATAACCATCTGTAAATAGTTTATACATGCCTCACTGTAAATCTCCCTTTCATAGACATATTATGCTCTTAACACATTAACCTGTAATTTAATTTATACTTATTTATACCTACCTATATCCTGCACTTGCTGCTTATTGCACTCCTGGTTAGACCTAAACTGCATTTCGTTACCTTGTACTTGTACATGTGTGATGACAATAAAGACGAATCTAATCTAATCTAATCTGTTTGCAAAATATTTGGCTGAAAATCTAGAGTATGAGAATAGAACATGATCTTCACTTCATATCGTAATGATTATTTTGACCCGGACAGTGCATTGTTGTGTGTTGCTAAATATATCTGTGCTACTCATGACTGCTTGTGGGATAGCTACAAGTTACTCTGTTGCTATGCTTCCGCCTTAAAACATTGCTGAGCCGTGTGTGTGTGTGTGTGTGTGTAGATGTGAATGAGTGTGAGCGTTCTGGCATCTGTGGTCCGGGTCTGTGCTACAACACCATCGGGAACTACACCTGCATCTGTCCCGCCGAGTACATGCAGATCAACGGAGGAAACAACTGCATGGGTGAGTCACGCTACACGCGTCACGCTAGCACTTTCCCTCCGAGCAGACCCAGACGTGTTTGTTGTGCTGTGTGTCCAGACATGAGGAAGAGCTTGTGCTACAGGAACTACTACTCTGATAACGCCACATGTGACGGAGAGCTGACCTTCAACGTGACCAAGAAGTTCTGCTGCTGCTCATATAACATCGGCCGGGCCTGGAACAAACCCTGCGAGCGCTGCCCCGTCCCCAGCACCAGTGAGACACACTAACACTCATCTGAAGCGACGAGACGTTTATCTGAGGAGGAAGTAACATGAGAAAGTCTAGACGAGAACGGGCTAGAATTGAGAGGGGCGAAGAAAGAGCGAAATGCTAATTCAATTTCAATAGCTCTTAACAATATTTGCACTGAAAATCAGGCATTTTACTATGAGTTAATGTGATAATTAACTTTGATTTAAATAAATGCATACATTTATATTATATATATTTCATATATAAGCCTGAAAATATATATATATGTACGTGTCTGTATTTATATGTGAAGACTTTATTTGCAAAAACAGATAACTCAAAAATCACGTTTTTTTTATGTTGTCATGTTTTTATTGTGTTCAGTTAGTTGTTTTAGTCAAAATGGTTTAAATGCAATCCACAATGAAAAACATGACTTTTGAGAATTGTTCAAAGCAGAGCTATGTTTTTGCAAAAGAACTCTTTATAAACACAATACATATACACAGTACACAAATACATATCATGTGAACAAAAAAAATTCTTTTGAATGGGATTACTCACCGTTAATTGTTTGACAGCACTAATTGCCTTCTTTTTTCAGATGAATTCAAATACAATAATGTACGATTGTGACGATTTTCTTGAAAAAGTAAAAAAACATTTTAGTTTTTGTCAGAATATGTATTTGAACTGTACAGCTGAGTGTGGTCTACCTCTTGGTTCAGGTCTTATGAAGATCTTAAAAAGCCTTACAGTAATTCTTCAGATATATACACTGCTGTAAAGCTGTTCTGTTCTGCAGATGAGTTCGCTGTGCTGTGTGGAAGTGAGAGGCAGGGATTTTCCATTGACATTTACACCGGTCAAATCATCGGTAAACGCACAGAAACACTCAAAGACATTCAGACGGCTCTGTGTCTGTGAGACTTCACATCCATCCTCTGTGTGTGTGTGTGTGTGTGTGTGTGTGTGTGTGTGTGTGTGTGTGTGTGTGTGCGTGACCCGCAGACATCGACGAGTGCCGTGAGATTCCCGGTGTGTGTGAGAATGGCGTGTGTATCAACATGATCGGCAGTTTCCGCTGTGAATGTCCGATGGGTTTCGTCTATAATGACAAGCTGCTGATCTGTGAAGGTAAGATCATCACACGCTGGCATGCGTGCCGGTCAGCCTGTTATGAAAATAGAATGATGTCCGTTAGTAACTTGCATGCACATTACATTTTATGTCAGTATATGTCTGAGCTCTGTGAGCGCTGTGTGTGTGTGTGTGTGCAGATATTGACGAGTGTCAGAACGGGCCGGTGTGTCAGCAGAACGCCGTCTGTCTGAACGTTCCCGGAAGTTTCCGCTGCGAGTGTACACCTGGATACCGGCAGACTCCCACCCAGCAGTGTGTCGGTGTGTGTGTGATGGAAGTATCTCGCGCTGCTCATAGTGTGTGTGATGATGATGACGATGATGTCTGACTCTTCCTCTCAGATCGTAACGAGTGCGCTGAGAATCCCAACATCTGCAGTCCTGGTCAGTGTATTGATATGGTGGGTAGTTACCGCTGCATCTGCCCCAACGGCTTCAAATCCACACCAGACCTGTGTATCGGTGAGAGATCCCCTCACACACATCTGTCCGTCTGTCTGCGGATCACTAACTGACCTTCAGGGGTCGTCACTAACCGAGCCTCTGTGGTCTGTTCAGATGTGGACGAGTGCGAGCGCCAGCCGTGTGGAAATGGAACCTGCAAGAACACTGTGGGCTCCTACAACTGTCTGTGTTACCCAGGGTTCCAGCTGTCACACAACAACGACTGCATCGGTACACACACACACACACACACACACACACACAGAGAGTGTTTTAATGATGATACCGCTACTGTTGAAGCGCGAAGCTGTTACGTAAAAAAGTGTATAAATAAGCATAGAATATTTATTAATTCCACAGCAGACAGACATGTGTTTGTGAATTAAAGGATAAGTTCACTTCCAGAAAGAAAATTTCCTGATGATTTACTCACCCCCATGTCATCCAAGATGTTTATGACTTTCTTTCTTTAGTCGCAAAGAAAGACATTTCTTGAGGAAAACATTTTCTCCATACAGTGGATTTCGGTGGTTGCCAGTGGAATGAAGGTTTCAGTTTCAGTGCAGCTTCAAAGAGCTGGAATAAGGGTCTGATCTTTTTTTTTCAGAAAATGAGTGATTGTTTCATTAGGTAAGACTCTCATTCCTCGTCTGGGGTCATGTAGAGCTTTTTGAAGCATGTTGATGTTCAAATCATTCGCACAACATTGAAGCCCACTATATGGAGAAAAAATGTTGTCCTGGAAAAACACAATGTCTTTGCGACTGAAGAAAGAAAGACATGAAGGTCTTGGATGAGTAACTTCATGGAAGGTATTTAGAATCTGTAAGTGAACTTGTGTTGTGTTTGTCGTTCAGACACAGACGAGTGCTCTTCGCTCCGGGGTTTGTGTCGGAACGGAAACTGCATCAACACGGTGGGCTCGTTTGTGTGTGTGTGTCTGGACGGGTATAAACTCTCTCCTGATGGCCGGGTGTGTGTGGGTGAGTCCTGAACCTGCCCTGCTGGACCTCCAGTGTGTGTGTGTGTGTTTATATCACGTCTCTTCTGCTCAGACATCAACGAGTGTTTGATCAGCCCTGGCACCTGCGGCCCGGGAACGTGCCAGAACCTGGACGGGTCCTACAGGTGCATCTGTCCTCCGGGTTACTTCCTGCAGAACGACCGGTGTGAAGGTCAGTGAGGTTCGAGACGGCGTCACTTGTGCTCACAGCGAGTGTGTTCAGACTGCTTCATCCCTGTGTGTGTGTGTGTGTGTGTGTGTGTGTTTGCTCAGATATCGACGAATGCTCTCAGACTGGAGAGATCTGCATCTTTGGCAAGTGTGTGAACACGCCGGGCAGCTTCAGGTGCGAGTGTCCGGAGGGATTCCAGCTGTCCTCCACCGGGAAGAGATGCATGGGTGAGTGTTCGCAGATATCCCACAATTCCACAGGTCTCCATTCCTGTACACCAGGACGTTGAGAATGTGATGCTGCGGCTCATCGGTCAGGAACCTCGTCATGTTTAATGAGTGAATGATTTGTTCCTCGTGAAGTAGGAACTTCACTTGCTCATACTTTCCATTCTGACTCCATGGACAGGACAGGGTGTGTGTGTGTGTGTGTGTGTGTGTGTGTGTGTGTGTGTGTGTGTGTTAGAGGGTGTAAAGGCTTCTGCAAATGAAAAACAGACCACAGTGAAAGCAACATAGCCCATCTTATTCTGAACAGCACACACACACAATCACTCACACCCTTTGACGTGAGAAAGAATTATTTGAGCAGAATCACTGGAGAAAATTCTTTAAAGGGTTCGTATGAGTGTTCCTTTCTCTCTGGAGTGTAAAGCTGTTAGTGCATAGAAAAGATCTCTAAAGTTGCAAAGACTAAAGATATTCTTAATAAAAGTTATGTCTCGTCCAGACGCCCCTAAAACGACTCGTTTAAACACGCCCCACTTCTCTACGTCACAGAGTGGTTTATTTGCATAACTCCGCCTAAACGGTTACTCAAAGAAAGTAGGCGGAGCTATTATTCTGTGTGTAGTGTTGCTGCGGGCGCCATGTTCTGGAGACGCTGTGTTTCGTCGTGAAACTGAAACGACTTTCTTTGTGTTTCTATAAGAGAACACGACTAGAAATCAGTGTTTAGTTCCAGAACACAAATATTAGAGCATTTACTGAGAGCTGATTCTGACTCAAACCTTTAAGAAAAGTACTTCGGCAGGTTTACACAAGAAATGGATGTCTGTTTCTCTTTGTCAGATTTTCGTGTGAATTACTGCTACACTGAGTTCGAGAACGGACGCTGTCAGGCTCCGAAGAGCTTGAACACCACTAAAAGCTCCTGCTGCTGCAGCGTGATGCCGGGTCAGGGATGGGGTGACCCCTGTGAGATCTGCCCCTCTCCAGAGGAGGAGGGTGAGCACACACACACACACACACACACACACACACACGCACACACACACACACACGTTGTTTGATGGCAGTAATAGTTATTGTGTTTGTTTTTCAACAGCATACAAAGCCCTGTGTCCTGCCTCTGGTAAAATCCTGACTATAGACGGCACGGCTGTGGGTGAGTGTGTCTGAATCAGACTCACACACACGTGTGTTTGCGGACACAGACTGACCGCTCGTGTGTTTCAGATGTGGACGAGTGTTCAGAAAACCCGGGCATGTGTAAGAACGGTCACTGCATCAACACAGACGGGACGTTCCGCTGCGAGTGCCCCTTCGGCTACCGGCTGGACTACAAAGGGATCAACTGCGAAGGTCTTAAACCCATCCTGTCCAGTCACATTCACTCTTACTGAAGTATTAAACAAGTTCGGTTTCAGCTGAAAAGCAGCTCTGATGTTGATTCAGTTCGGTTCAATATTGATTAAATTCAATATTTAATCTCCGGTGGGTCATTTCAGTTCAGTGGTGATTCATTTTAATTACAGTGTCATTTAAATATATCAAAATTCATGAATTATTAAATTAATTAAATTTTTTCTATTTAGTTCAATTCATGAAAACGCATCATTAAAATCAATTTTGAATTATTATAAAGTTTTTTTTATATCATATTTATTCAGAGGTTTTGTTCTTTGTTGCAGTTAACCTGAGTATTATCTTTGTGTGTGTGTGTGTGTGTGTGTGTGTCCTGCGCTCTCCGTCGTCAGACACCAACGAGTGTGAGCTGGGGAACCCGTGTGGGAACGGCACCTGCACAAACGTGGAGGGAGCGTTCGAGTGCAGCTGTGACGAGGGCTTCGAACCCGGGCCCATGATGACCTGTGAAGGTCAGTGGTCTTAGCCTAGCCTGTAAATGAACAAACAAACACTCTGTATTTAAAAAAGCTATTATTAGAGTGCAGTTTACAGGAATACTATTAGAACATATTCTTTATTTATTTATAATAAGATATATTTGTTAACATTAGTTAATGATAATAATTTACTCACATGAACAAACAATGAACAATGCATTCATTACATCACTTATTAATCTTTGTTAATGTTAGCTAACGAAAATGCAGTTGTTCATTGTTAATTCATGCTAATTCACACTAGTATTGATTTGAATAAAGCATTAGTTAAGATTAATAAATGCTTTATTGCTCAATCTTAGTTCATGTTTAGTAATGTTGTTAATGAACCTTATTTTAAAGTGTTAACATATTATATCAGTCAATAAAAATTGTTTCTCACGATTCTGAATTTATATCTTACAGTTCTGACTTAAATAAGAAAGATATGAACTAAGAATTGCAGTGGGTTTAAGGTTATTCTAAGAAATATTCAGAATTCTGTTTTAATATCTTGGAATTTCTACCAATTGTGAGAATGTTATTATTTTATTATTTTATACTGTAATGGAAACAGGCTTTTATAGTTCTTTGTAAAATTTCCAGCAGTTTCTGGGCAAAAATGATTTAAATCAATTATGATTTTTTTTATCAAAGTGCATCCTATGCTAATGTTTTTCACTTCACTGTGCATATTTATAACATTGTTTGAAGCTCAACTTTTAAAAGATTTTTAGAAGAATAAACCCGTTCCGTTCTTGTTCTAGCCGTGTTTCTGTCGCTTTGATTTCTCAAAATGAAAGGGACGAAGGAGACTAAACCATGTGCGCCGGTGTTTCCTTAGACATCAACGAGTGTTCCCAGAATCCTCTGCTGTGTGCGTTCCGCTGCGTCAACACGGTGGGCTCGTACAAGTGTAAATGTCCGGCGGGATACGTGCTGAGAGAAGACCAGCGGATGTGCAAAGGTAAAGACGACTCCTTCAGCGTCACCGACACACTCCATCACGTTTGAACGCTCCTCTCGTGTTCTTCAGATCAGAACGAGTGTGAGGAGAGTCTGGACGACTGCGAGGTCAGAGGAATGTCCTGTAAGAACCTGATCGGCACGTACATGTGCATCTGTCCGCCGGGATACACCAGACAGCCCAACGGAGACAGCTGCGTGGGTGAGATCTCAGACTGTTCCTTCTAAGAGCGCTTGTCCCGTATGCTGGGTCAGAAGCGCGCACTTTGAAGCAAACGAGCACTGATGAGAGGTGTTTACATGATTTGAACGGCCAATCGGATTTGTGCATTCACTGTAGCGTAGTGAAACCATTGAGAGCACTCGAACTTTGCACACAGATCTGAACGAATGCAAGGCCAAGCCGGGCATCTGTGAGAACGGCCACTGCGAGAACACGGTGGGCAGTTACCGCTGCGTCTGCGATCAGGGCTTCAGTCCCAGTCCCAGCAGAACCGAGTGCATCGGTAAGAGCCTCCTCTGATCCTGTACCTGACTCTGAAGGACAACGTGATGATGATGATGTTTTAGACTATGGTATACATGGTGTAGTACATCGATCGATATCTTATGGTGCAATATACAGGCGTTTAATTTAACGTGTTTTTTGAAAGCTTTGATAACGTCAGCATAAAGAGCCCTTCATGCCAAGAACGGTAAATAACGAGGTAACTAAAGTAATAAACGTAGATATACCTGTAATGATAATTATAACTGTAGTCATAAACATAACAATAATTATAAGAATACATATAATGATAAAAGTAGAGATTACTGTCACAATAGTCATAATCATAGCAATAACTATGAAAATTATAGTGATAACTGTAATGCAAACTATAGTCATAACTATAACGACACAACGATAAATAAATATAATGATAATAATTATAGCAATAAATATAGTTTTAACGATAATTATGACAATGACTCTATGACTTCAACAAGAAGTTAAGTTTAGGTATTGTGTTGGATCAGTGATGTAGAATAAGTCATTAATATGGGCTTAATTAGCATTAATAAATGTCTTATATTCTAGTAATATGCATGCTAATAAGCAACTAATAGGTGTTAGCCAACTTTTATTTTTGAAATGTAGTATAGTTAAAAAGTACAACATTGTGCTTTGGAATGTATTGCAGTATAAAACACTAACTAAAGTACAGAAATACAGAAGTTTAAAGTACGTAAAGTAAACATTCCTCGCCACAGTCCAGCTCTGACATTACTTTGCTGACCTCACTTACATACATGAACTACAGTGTTCTGCATCCACTAGGAAACACATAGCAAAAATTATATCTCGTCTGCATAATTTCTGGTTAAGTTAGCAAGCAGATTGCCCAAAGATGCCTTGTAGGTTAATCTAGTTGACCTGTACTGTGTGTGTGTGTGTGTGTGTGTGTGTGTGTGTGTGTGTGTGTGTGTCTGTCTGTGTGTGTGTGTGTGTCTGTGTGTGTGTGTGTGTGTGTGTGTGTGTGTGTGTGTGTCTGTGTGTCAGATAACCGTCAGGGCTTCTGCTTCCTGGAGGTTCTGCAGACGATGTGTCAGATGAGCTCCAGCAGTCGTGTGAGTGTGAGGAAGTCTGAGTGCTGCTGTGACGGGGGCCGCGGCTGGGGGCCCAACTGTGAGCTCTGCCCGCTGCCTGGGACCACACACTACAAGAAGATGTGCCCGCTGGGCCCCGGATACACCACCGACGGCGAGGGTAACGCCACCGCCTCATGTGTGTGTGTGTCTGTGTGTGCGTCTGTGTGTGTGTGTGTGTGTGTGTGTGTGTGTGTGTGTGTGTGTGTGTGTGTGTGCCCGTCTGTGATGATCTGTGTGTGTGTGAGAGTGTGCGTGTGTGTGTGTGTGTGAGAGTGTGTGTGTGTGTGCGTCTGTGAGTGTGTGTGTGTGTGTGTGTGTGTGTGTGTGTGTGTGTGTGTGCCCGTCTGTGATGATCTGTGAGTGTGTGTGTGTGTGTGTGTGTGTGTGTGTGTGTGTGTGCCCGTCTGTGATGATCTGTGTGTGTGTGCGTCTGTGAGTGTGTGTGTGTGCCCGTCTGTGATGATCTGTGTGTGTGTGTGTGTCTGTGAGTGTGTGTGTGTGTGTGTGTGTGTGCCCGTCTGTGATGATTTGTGTGTGTGTGTGAGTGTGTGTGTGTGTGTGTGTGTGCCCGTCTGTGATGATCTGTGTGTGTGTGTGTCTGTGAGTGTGTGTGTGTGTGTGCCCGTCTGTGATGATCTGTGTGTGTGTGTGTGTGTCTGTGAGTGTGTGTGTGTGTGTGTGTGTGCCCGTCTGTGATGATCTGTGTGTGTGTCTGTGAGTGTGTGTGTGTGTGTGTGTGTGTGTGCCCGTCTGTGATGATCTGTGTGTGTGTGCGTCTGTGAGTGTGTGTGTGTGTGTGCCCGTCTGTGATGATCTGTGTGTGTGTGTGTGAGTGTGTGTGTGTGTG
Source organism: Puntigrus tetrazona (assembly GCF_018831695.1). NCBI lineage: Eukaryota > Metazoa > Chordata > Actinopteri > Cypriniformes > Cyprinidae > Puntigrus > Puntigrus tetrazona. The sequence goes on from NC_056716.1 coordinate 16,667,545, forward strand.
TGTGTGTGTGTGTGTGTGTGTGCCCGTCTGTGATTATTTGTGTGTGTGTGTGTGTGTGTGTGTGCCCGTCTGTGATGATCTGTGTGTGTGCGTCCTGTGAGTGTGTGTGTGTGTGTGTGTGTGTGTGTGTGTGTGTGTGTGTGTGTGTGTGTGTGTGTGCCCGTCTGTGATGATCTGTGTGTGTGTCTGTGAGTGTGTGTGTGTGTGTGTGTGTGTGTGTGTGTGTGCCCGTCTGTGATGATTTGTGTGTGTGTGTGTGTGTGTGTGTGTGCCCGTCTGTGATGATCTGTGTGTGCTCTGCAGATATAGACGAGTGTAAGGTGATGGGGAATCTGTGTAAGAACGGTCAGTGTTTGAACACACCCGGCTCCTTCAGCTGCGTCTGTAAAGTGGGATACACCACTGACCTCAGCGGCACGCAGTGTGTGGGTGAGTCTCTTCAGTCTGTCCGTGAACTCTTCTGAAGAACTCTTCTCTTCGCTTCTGAAACTCCTCAAGAGACACTAGATATTATACATATCACAATCATTTTAATGACAACTACAGTGATGAGTGTTTTTATAACTAATAACTATATTATTACAAATAATAACTATTGATTAAGATAACGATAAGTACAGGAATACATATACCAATAACTACTATAATTACATCAACTACATTTATTAATAAAAACTATAACCATGTCTATAAATAATAACTATAGTAAAAGCAAAAACTAAACTAAACTAAACAACTAAAACTAGCTATAACAATTTAACGGAAATAGCAAGATAACTACAGTGATAACTAATAATTATAGCCCTGACTAGAAACAATAACTATATTGATAATGATAACTAAAATGACAACTACAACAATAACTGTAACAATAAAAATATTAGCTATGACAATAAATATAGTGATAACTACGGTAACTATAACCATAACTACAGCTATGGCTTTACCGATAACTACACTGAAAACTAGAATATTAACTACAGCAATAACTAATAACTATAAACATGACTATAAATGATAACCACTTATTAGTAATAATTAAAGCAATAAGTATAACTGACTACATTCATAACTATAAGAACTATGAAAATATATATAACAATAATGATTAACACTGTATTTTACAGATATTTTACACCTATTAGTTGCTTATTAGCATTCATATTACTGGAATATTAGCCATTTATTAAGCACATATTAATGCCTTATTCTACATCCATAATCCTAATCCCACACGATTCCTAAATTTAACAACTACTGCATTAACTATTAATCATTAACCATGACTATATTAGTAATTATAACTAAAAATAGAACTGTAACAATAAACAAAGCCGTGATGATAAACTACAGCAATATAACAATAACTATCACTACAGCAATAACTATAACCACTTTATTTATGACTATAACTAGAATTATAAAGATAATTATAGTGATAACTTTAACAGCAACTATAGCGATAAGTAAACTATAATGATAACTATAACAATAACTCGTGTGAACAAATGTTTCAGTGTATCAGTGAGGTCAACTCAGACTTTGAACCTGACCTCTGACCCCTGGACATAACCTGCAGAGAAGCCTGGCCAAATACTAGATTTAAATACAGACGTGATGTGGCCGGTTTATGAGCAGTTTAACTATTAAGGACACATTAAATGTATTAGTGAGCAGATTTGGCTAACTTGATCTTGTGTGTGTGTGTGTGTGTGTGTGTGTGTGTAGATGTGGACGAGTGTGTTCAGGCTCCTAAGCCCTGTAACTTCATCTGTAAGAACACGGATGGTGGATATCTGTGCTCCTGTCCTCGAGGATACGTGCTGCAGGAAGATGCCAAGAGCTGCCGGGGTAAAACACTCACACACACACACACACTAACAGAGAGAGAGAGAGAGAGAGAGAGAGAGAGAGAGC
>NC_056716.1:16676961-16704461 GCF_018831695.1 Puntigrus tetrazona
ACAGTATAGTGAAGCATTACTTTTAAAGAGAACACTGAAAGTGACAAAATAAGAAGTCTTACTATTAAACGAGTTTATGATTAAGGGGGTGTTTCAACTAAAAATGGACAATCTTTTGAGCGTTTTGGCCATTTATACATCACCGGGGAGGTTTTTGACAAAAGCATGTAAAGACTTTATATATAATTCATAACTACCTGTACTTCACAGCTGACTAACTACTCAATAATGACCAAACACCTGCTCAAAGGAACTCAAATGAAAGAATATTTTCTTTTCTCAGAAGCTGTTTCCATCCAAACTTATGAGAGAAAGCAGAATACTGCGTAAAACAATTCCCTGAGTGTCAGAGAAAAAACAGTCCGGTGCAAAATAGTCATTAAATGAAAGTTCCTGCAGTACAGGACACTTTCTGGGCTTTTTTTCCTAAATAATACGGAGGTGATTATATCAAATCATTTTGATGCTCAGGCCTTTCAGGATCATTAAAGTAACATCTGAGAAGAGATCGGTTAATCTACATATCCAGTCACAGGACCTCTTTTGTTGCGTTGGGTAACTCCGTCAAGCGTTTTTCTTATTGGTTTTTCCACATCCAGCGTTTTATGCATTATTTCGCACGTCTTGAACGTCTATGTCGGTGGAAGTATCTCACGTGTTCATTCTGTGTCTCCAGTCGATGTTTGTGCTGTAAAACAAGAGCGAAATACCGAGGAAGTGCATGCAGCATTGATGAATTCAGGACCTTCGCAAGCCCCGCAGAAACCCTGTCCATGTAATTGAAGTGTGTCTATACTGTAACCGTGTCACTTTTTTACTCGCGAACGCATTTGTAAACTAGAGGACCCCTGGAACGGAGGGGTTTGTAATGGTGCTTCTTATAATGACCAACTACTTGTAAACTGTGTTTCTGTGACTCGATCCATATGCACTGAGGTCTGACGGCCACACACACACACACACACACACACACACACACACACACACCTGTGGCCTCCGGCGATGAGAACGCCGCCTCTGCCGTCTGTACGACCACGTTCTGTTCTGTCTTCACACTCGTGAGGGGTTAGATGTACATTCACAATAAAAACATATTTTTGGTTGTGCGGGCGACTCGAGCGCTGGCCTTCTTTCGGAGCGACCTCTGACCTCTCGGAGGAAAAATAACGGCATTTGCGTCGCATCGTGATAACAACACCGCTGCGGTACACGTGACAAGCCTCACATATCAAAATCACATCTTATTTACAGTTTCTCCGGGTCTGGCGTTAGCACTTTTAGCTGTAGCTTAGCATAGATCATTGAATCTGATTAGACCGTTAGCATCACACTCAAAAATGATTAAAGAGCATACCATATGCCTTCGCTGCCATGCCATGTGTGCAGAAGGAGCGGGGATAGTACTCAGCACCTGAAGAAGAGCACCGCGTGATCTCACTGCTCCTGCGGCGCTCGTGGGACGGCAACAAGGTTCTTTAAGTATTACGCCGGAAAGAGAGTATAGTTCCTAGCTATATCAGCCCTGAAAATATTCTGACGCTCTTAGTACGCAATATCACTACAGAAGAGTCATGTTTGGAAATATCAGAAGTACTTGGTCTGTTTTGAGAGAGATGCTACTGGTCTAATCAGATTCAGTGATCTATGCTAAGCTATGCTAAAAGTGCTGAGAGATCAGCAGATCAGGGGAGCCTGTTTTCAAAAAAATGACAGGTTGGTTTAAAAAGGAATGGTTAATTAGTCAAGATTTTCTGAATATCACATGATCCTTCAGGCTTCTATGGCTCCTAGTGAGAATATGACGCAAAAATGACCCAAACTGAGCAAATCTGTATATATGATGAAATTAGAGGATTAGAGGCCAACTTCCAAAATCATTCTATATACATCTTTAATACACATATAAATGATCAAAAGCTTAGTTGTTAAAAATGATGCAATTAAGCATTTTTAACAAGCTCAAAAATATATTTATAAACATACATATGAACCGCTCGGCCTTTTATGTGACCAGAACTACAGAAAAGAGGAACGGGACAAGAGAAAATGAGGACAATGTGCCAGTGAGCTAAGAGACACAGGTAAGATGTTCCTGTTCCTCTCCTTCTTCTTCTTCTTGTGAATCAGTAAACATTAACAGATTAATATATCAGTGTGTTTCTGTCTGTACTGGTCAAACACAAAAGAAACTACCCACTTTTCACTGAACCTTACTGTTTTTAATTCAGAATAATTCATCTGTGTGATTTAGACGGGTCTGATGAGTTATTGTAGAGATTTTATAATGTCTAAATATAAATATATAAGCAAAACACGTGAGGATGAGAATGAACGACATCCAGTGGTCATAACAGGAAGATCATGACATTCATATTAAAAGGTTCAGATCAGAATGAAAATTCTGTCTTTAATTTCTGACCCTCATATCGACCTTTGATCATTTTCAGAATATTTTTGTTTCAGAATAGTTTTCTGATCCTCCCTAGACAGAAACACAACTGAAATGATCCAGAAACGTAGTGAATACATCGGAGAAACACGTCACGTGACATCAGGCGCTCGACTTCAGCTCTGACACGTTTGCTCAGAGAAAACAAAAATAAGATAATTATATTCTTCTTTTGTCACCGCTCATGTGCACGCTTTCCTTTAAATATAAACATGTTCATGCACCGTTTCTCCCGCCAACTGAAGAAGACGTAACTCAGAATGGCTAATTATATCGTTTCATTTGTATTCTCATTAATAACTTTGAGGCGAATTAAGCTAGTCAGTGATAGTGTTATTCTTCTAGAAAGAGTAAGAGTTCTCCTGAAGATATGACTGCATTTATTCTGACCCTTCAGTAGAAAGACACTACTAGAAGCAGACGAGATAAACACTAAACTACCAGAAGACGGGTTTAAAACAGTCCCATCATGAGAAGTTCAAGCTGAAACACAGCATGCACTAAGTGTACTTGATTTACTTTAATACATCACTCAGCACGTGTACTTTAAGGGCACTAAGAAAACGAGTCAAGTATGGTGTGTTTGTCCTGAACAAGAAATAAATGAAATGAAATCAGGCTGAATGAAGCGGTTTGCCAGCGATGAAAGCTGATATTGAAGTATTTCCGTCCAGAGCTCAGGCTGGTCCTGCAGCTCCACCCAGAGGATCCTCACACACTTTATTTTAACCCTTGCTCTTCTGATTTAGTGACACTCGTGAACGCTTCACACAAAGAACTGTTTATTTAGAGATCATGTTAAGAGAGAAACATTTCACACCGTTAAACTTTGCATGTCATCACAGGAACAGATTCAGCTGGTGCCGGTGGAGCCGAATCCTCCCGCTCCTCGCTCCGTCTCGTCCAGCGTCTGGAAGCAGAAGAAGACGGGTGAGCGCCGCGGACGCCACTAACGAGTGAGGTCTGCACACTAACGAGGGCTTTACCTTCATCTCCTGCAGCTCTGGATAACAGATCCTCTCACAGATCAGCTGAGCCACGCGGTCTCCTTTCTTCACTGAAAACGGTTCAAGAAATCATCAACTCCTCAAACTCAAGGTTAATCAGAGCAGCGCGTGTTGTGTGTTTTCTGCTCCGTTTTAAGGGAGTTATTTTGATGTTTTCATTCTTATTTCTCCACATATATTTCAAGCTTTGGCAATATTGTATCTCATGCCGATAAAGCAATTTTGAATTGAATTGAAAGTTAAACGAGCAGCAACACAGGTATCTTTGAAATTATTTTTATATATTTTTGGCATTAAATAAAAATATCATATTCCATGAAAATATTTAGTAAATTTCCAACCACAAATATCTCAAAACTTAATTTCTGATTAGTCATATGCATCACTTAGAACATAATTTGGACAACCCTGAAATAAATTTTCCCAATATTTTAATTTTAATTCATATTCCAGATTTTCAAATGATCTTTTCCTAACAAACCATATCAATGAAAACAATGCTTTTTTTAATATATTTGACTTCTGCCTAGTTTCTCAGGTAAATGCATCTTTAAGGAGGTTTATGTTTTTGGATCACATCATGTTTTGCGGTGTATGCATCATCTGATCTCGTTCGTGTAAGAAAGCTTTTAAATCAGACTCGCCTTCAAACGGCTCCTTGTTGAAGTTGAAGAGCACGACTCCCAGATTGCCCCTGTAGTCCTCGTCCACAACGCCAGCTGGACACACACACACACACACACACGTCACATCACGGCAAAACATCACAGGTCTCTGCTAATGTGACGGACGAGCCACGTACCGCCAACATCGATGAAGTGCTTGACGGCGAGCCCCGAGCGAGGAGCTGCAACAAGAGAGAGTTAGTGAACACACACACACACACACACACACACACACACACTCCTGTAGTGCTCACTCACCGACTCGGCCGTAGTGTCCGTGAGGAACCGCGATCTGGATGTCCGTCTTCACCAGAGCTTTCTCCATCGGCCCGATGCTGTAGTCATACGCACTGAAACACACAGGATCCAAATAAAGCGCTGCATCCTGGGATTTAACACTTAAGGAGCAAAAATAAACGCTAGGAAGAAATGTGCAGAACACTAATCAGATCAGACTTTTCTGCAGGACGGAGAGCATAAAAACAGGGAAACATGACAGAAAGAGAAATATAAAGATGCATGTACAGAAATACTACAATTACAAGTGTTTTCAGGAATAAAAAAAAACAGTGACAGGTTATGCTGTATTGATGTGCGCATGCCCAGAAGAACTAAACCTAGCCTTCACCGAGAGAGAAACGAGCAGAGCAGCGCATGCGCAGAACGCCGTCTATTCAGCGGGACATGCTGCCTGTGAAGTGTTTTCTGCGGGTTTCGGCTCATTAGAAACACAGAAAACACCACAGAGGGCAGAGAAAGGGCGCACCTGTACAGGTCGAAGCCCGCGGCCCGGCTCGATCCCCGGCTCGGTGTCGTGGCGTGTTCCGTCAGCTTCGCGAAGCGGAGCACGTTTAGTTCTTCGTGTCCGTTCACCGCGTCGCTCTTGCTTCTCTTCTGCGGAGAAACCGCGTCTGTAACTTCAGAACAGGGCATTTTACTGACGAGGACCCCAACACACAAAGAGAGAAACAGAGAGAAGAAGTGTGTGATGCGACTGAAGGAAGGAAGAGAGCGCCAAAAGCTTTTCTTTGAATTTGGCGGGAAACGCTCTGACTGCGCTGTGTTGCCAAATCCTCGTTTTTCGCGCGGAAGCGGCCTACTTTACTGTTGCTGCGACACTGAGCTCCAGAAATGCGGATAAATCCATAAATAAGAGAAATAAACAGTCTTACTTTATCCCCGGAACACGGTTTACTGGGGGATCCCCTCGAAATAAGACTGGCCTACTTTTGAGTAGCTTTGAGGAGGGTTTTGTTGTGAAAGCCTGGCAACCCTGACGCCGAGCGAACGTCAAACAGATGACGTTTCGTTAAAACTAGATTTTTTTTCTTTAAATAGTTACTTTATTAAATTAGACGATCATTTGTGGCGACCACTAATCACGAGAAACCGAAAGTAATCATTGTTTATGGCGTAAATCTCGATGTACTAGTTTTTCCTCGTCGGTGTACGTTAGAAGTGATCAAAGCAGCGGTGAATACTATTTTTATTGTTATTATGACATAACCTGCACGTTATGAAGAGTTAACAATTAATCTCCACGGCGGATGTGATGTCACGGAACACAGCGCCGCTGTCTCTTATTTATTATCGGTTATTTCCCCGGTTTTTCTTGTCGTTACAGAGCTGCTGACCTCCAGCGCCGCGACCGACACCGGATCCGTTCAAACCGCGAACGGCAGCCACAGAAACGCGCCGAACCGACATCTTCCACCGCGAGTTATTCCGCCATGTTTGTCGCGGTTTGCATCCTGGGAGTTGTAGTTTTAGTGCGGTGTAGTTCTCTGAGGGTTTCTAACGGTTTCGACTCACCGTCCATCGTGCGTTTGTGTAAAAATCCGTACCGTTCCGTTGAAACGGCGTTAAAAAAAACTCACAACAACAGACAAAAACTCGCCCCGACAGATAGCGTTAAATACTCAGGTGAAATTAATTACTTAAGATAATCACACCTGTATCCGGTGAAGCGCGTCGTTTCTATCCAGTCTGTTTGGAATATGTTTATATAAAGGACATTTTTATAACTGCTTTAAATCACAGCACATCAATCAGGAATATCACGTTCAAAGGGCGACAAGACGTTCATTACGTTCTGTTTTCTCTGAAGTGCTAAACCTTAAACAAGAAAATAGCGTACAAATAGCACGTAATATTACAAACCACTTCATTTTCGAAACTGATTTATTAACTGTGAGAAAACATTTTTGTCATCGAAAACGAATACACCATTAAATATTTCCGCACTCTTTCCCAGTACCACAGTCACATAAATAAGGGTTAACAGTAATCATAATTAGCGCTAATGAATATATTTACACACGTATGTCTATACTTGACCAAAATAAGATGCTTTAATCTATCACTCGGAATAATTTCACTCTAAAGTGCTTTTTATACTGTTTACAGAGATCTATTGCATGTCCAGTAGAGGGCAGAGTGGATACTAACACACTGCATTACAGTAAAGTGTAGTTTAAATCATGCTAGTTACACCTCATCGGGTTGCACGTTCAAATTAGCAAATGGCTAATATGTTTCATTCTATGTAAAAATGTCTTTTTGTGTTTCTTGATGAACAGAAAGTTTGCAAAAAATCTAAATTTGTTTATAATTGAAATCAGCTTTGTAAATGTGAGGGGTGTGTGTTCCGTTCTTCAGGAGTAGAAGGTCAGCACGCTCTGATGGTTTCCTCGAATCAGGAGGGTTGGCGGTAGGTTTTTGGTGAGCGCATCCAGCCAGGCCATGTACAGATGATCAGAGATGGAGCTTTTACGAGCGATGGGCAAGCTCCTGTAACACACACACACACACACGTGAGTCATATGATCATGCACACACACACACACACACACACGCTGATGACTTACACCAGGACGAGTTTGGCTGCTCTGGAGCTCTCCTGAAGAAGCTCATTGAGACGCACCTGCATCATCGTCTGAGGAGAGAAAAGCACAGACACGCATCTCATCTGATCCGTCTTTGATTTGAATCCTCTTAGTTCAATTAAAGAAACACAGACTCGTTCTCCATCTCCCCTAGAGTTAAAAAGTTTAACCGTTTTTGAAGCGATTCAGCCGATCTCCAGGCCGTAGCTCTTTTAGCATAGCTTAGCATAGATCATTGAATCTGATTAGACCGTTAGCATCACGTTAAAAAATGACTAAAGAGTTTCAATATTTTTCCTATTTAAAGCTCTTCAGTAGTTACATCGTGTACCAAACCTGATGGAGATGAGAAGTTGAGGATTAGGGACTATAACTTCATTCCGGCGTAATAAACACGAAGTTCGCTGCCTTTGAATCATAGTGTATCGCTCTTTGCACAGAAATATTGAGCAGCACAACTTTGTTCAACACTGATAGTAATCAGAAATGTTTGTTAAGCAGTAAATCAGTATATTATTATGATTTCTGAAGGTCACGTGACGCTGAAGACTGGAGGAATGATGCTGAAAGTCACAGACATTTAGAAATCAGCTAAAAGACGGTTTCAGAAACATTTAAGGATCTTAATTATTCCAAAGCTGTTGACCAGCACTGCACATGCTTTTGGTTTTACATCTTCTAGTTTTTGATGAGCAGTCACACACTCCTCTTCTTGCGGGTGACTCAGGACAGCCGCAGTGTCCTCTGAGACTCTACCTTCTCCTCAAAGGCGTCCAGCTCGGCGTCTGTGATCTTCCAGGGATGCTCTTTCCTCAGAGCTTCAACCTGCCACGTCTCCTTTGAACCCTCGTGCATCCGGAACGGCTCGATCATGTCCTCGAACAGTTTCCAGCTAGCACACACACGCGCACACACACACACAGACACAGACAGAGTGAGAGAGTGCCTTCGTGGAGCGTGTCAGTGAATGAAATGAGGATTAATGGTGTGTTCTTCTCACCTCTCTGCGCTGGGCCTGACGTTGATGTCTGCGATCACTGTGATGTCGGCGCATTTGATCCTGAACTTCTTCAGGAGTTCCTGCATTCTGAGAACAGCAGGCTACTAGTCAGGGCTGGGAGGGTTGCAGATTACAACTTACTCTATTTAAAATAAGCGCAGGCTTTAGCTCAACCTTTTAAAACCATAACAAGATACGGTTTAATTTTCTTTGTATCTCTGAGTAGCTGTGACAGGAGACGATGGCATCTAGCAATGCATAAACCCAAATAGCAAAACAAATCGGTTATTGAACATGTCTCCTATTTTAAAGCGATTTGGGAAAGAAATCAACTAAATTAATGCGTGTGAAAATATTCAGATGTAACCGTTTCATTAGCATTTTCATGAGTAACTAATTTAGTTACACAATTTTTCTCAGTAACTGTAACCGATTACAGTTACATTTGTTATGTAATTAAATGAGGTGATTCTGTTACATGTAACTAGTTAGTCCGCAGCACTGGCTACTAGTTAACTAGCACTGGTACGGTTAGTTGTGTTTTCTGTCATACTCCTGTTTGTCCTGTTCGATGCGCTCCGGCCGCCCGGCGATGAAGATCCTGAGCTTGCAGTCCTTCCACTTCTTCCTCGTGGTCAGGATATGAGGCAGGAGAAGCGTGAGACCTGCAGAAGAAGAAGAAGAAGAAGAAGAAGAAGCGTCACGGCTCCGGTCTGAGAGCAGAGAAGAAGACGAGGATCGGTGCTCACCTCCGTCATCAAACAGCCACCAAACGTCAATCGTTCCTTTGCTCTGTTTCTTCTTGAACTGGCTGCTGGCCTCCACCAGACGCTGGTTCATCTTGGCCAGATCTGAAGTCTGAGGAACGTCCAGAGAAACTGAGGAAGGAAAACCAAAGGCTCTCAGCTCTTCTGGACAAACAGATCGAAATCCAGACTGGGTTTAGTGAATGAAAAAACGTCAAAACTAATGTGAGTCTGGATTTCCTGACAGAAAAGTCATGCCAAATATGTCTAAAATACTAAATATTAAATCTAAATATTATGTTTTTCATTCACATTTTAAATGATTTTAACTAACTGGTGTTTAATGTCCAAGATATTTGATTTAGAATAAAATATTGATCGTCTCATCTCCAACTTCATCTTGGAGAATATTTTGTTTTAAAAAAAGTGTTATTTTAATACTATAGTTCAATAAAATCATTTAAAACATTGTAGCATCAAATAAAATAAATGTTTACTGAAATTTTTTTTTTCAAAAATAAAAAAACATCATTGCAATTCAATCAAAACCATTATTTGGTTAACTATTTTTGTTCCTTTTCATTTAGTTTAAGACATACACACAAAAACTGTATAAACATAAAAAAACTAAAAATGCACTTTGGTAAAATTGGTAAAAACTATAATACTATAATCTCAGGTAGGGCTGGGCAATATATCTCACGTCAGTAAAGCCGGTTCTTTGATTAGCTGTTTAATAAACAGGTGATTAATTAGTGAAACTTAATATTGTGTAGCTTATCTGTGATCAACATGAATATCCTGTGAGGTTTATTCCCCAGCTCTGATCTCAGTTACAGCAGCATGCGCTGTTTATTTAATTAACTAATAACTAGCTCTTGTTTTGACATTTTCCCGTCTAGTTTTAACACACGCATCTTTAGTTGTGGCTCAGATATGTTTGTAGCTGCTCGATGTGTTTTATGAGACCGCAGTGATCAGAGACATCAGCGCAAAAGACCAACAAATTAGCGTTTAATGAGTCGTTTGGAGCACGAGCGCCTGCTAAATGACATGTGACCCGGCGATTGAATCTGTCTGAGCAGAGGCAGTGAAGATGGAGATAATGGAGAACGCAGAAAGACCTGAGTCTGCAGCGACGGAGCCCATTAAGACGCTCTGGTCTATTAAAAACCTTCACGTCTGAGAAGCGGAGCGGGCGAGACGGTGAGTTTGGAGTTCAGGCCGCCGTGCTTCGTGAGACCAGACTATTAGATTATAACGGCACAGACGGTTTTACAGAGGCGCATTTAATCAGCTTTTATTAGATGGATGCGCTCGCAGAACATCTTCAAGCTGCATTCATTTGATGCATTGTGTTCAGAGATAAAAGCTGAAGTCCTCCGGAGAGAGAGAGAGAGAGAGAGACCATACCTTTTCTGGTCAGCTGCTTTTTGGAGTTTTTCTTGGACCTGTTGAAGAAGCCTTTTCCTCCGTGGGGCTGAAAGTCGTTCTCCTCCATCTCCAGAGCCTGCTGCTCCATGATCATGCGCTCCATCTCCTCTGACAATCACACGGCATCCCATATTCACCATTGAGTCTCAGCAAAGAGAGCTGTGCTGTGAATGGGTGCCGTCAGAATGAGAGTCCAAACAACAAAGTAATCCACAGCACTCCAGTCCATCAGTTAACATCTGGAGAAGACGAAAGATTAAACTAATCCAGCGTTATCTATTCTACAAAAAGTGTTCTGGTCTGAATCAGGAGAGAAATCTGCACAGATGAAGCCAAAACAGCTCTAAACAAACGTCTGGATTTTGATGTGACTGGAGGAAGAGTTGTTATGGATTCTTTGGACTCATTCTGACGGCACCCATTCACTGCAGAGCATCCATTGCTAAGGCACTGATGGAGAGACTCACTCATCCTAATCTTGTATTAATTTAAATGCAACTTTTCCTTCAAATCGTTTGATAAACGGATCACGTCTTTAACTCATCTGTGTTTATTCTGAGAGTTTGTTACTGATGTACCTTCTGCTTTGAGGATGTGAGAGATGTCCATCCCCTGATTGATTCTCAGGACCACAATCCCATGCTCGAAATCAAACGCATCGCTGCGGAGAGAACAGAACTGTGAGTGTGTGTGTGTGTGTGTGTGAGTGTGTGTGTGTGTGTGTGTGTGTGTGTGTGTGTGTGTGTGTGTGTGTGTGTGTGTGTGTGTGTGAGTGTGTGTGTGTGTGTGTGTGTGTGTGTGTGTGTGTGTGAGTGTGTGTGAGAGAGAAGGACAAACAGCAGGTGATTCATAAAGACAGCTCGAGGACTCACTGCAGAATTCCCATGTAGCTTTGAACTTCCTGTGTTTTGGCGATTCTCCAATCACGCTTGAATCCCAACATCACTGTGTTTGGCTTCATCCTGCCGAGTCCTGACGCCTTCATACACACACACACACACACACACACACACACACACACACACACACACACACATGTGTACACACAAGCACACACATACACACACGCACAAGCAATCTTTTATCACTGTTTTGACATTATTTTCATGAATATTAAACATCTATCTATATCTATCTACAGTGTGTCTATCATCTATCTATCTATCTATCTACTGTCTATATTTATCTACTTTATATCTATCTGTCTATACAGATATATATACTACTATATATATATATATATATATATATATATATATATATATATATATATATATATATATATCCACTATCTATCTATCATTTATCTTTCTACTGTCTATATCTATCTAGTTGCTGTCTATGTCTATCTATCTGTCTGTCTATCTCTCTCTCTCTCTCTCTCTCTCTCTCTCTCTCTCTCTCTCTCTCTCTCTCTCTCTCTCTCTCTCTCTCTCTCTCTCTCTCTCTCTCTCTCTCTCTCTCTCTCTCTCTCTCTGTCTCTCTCTCTCTCTCTCTCTCTGTCTCTCTGTCTCTCTCTCTCTCTCTCTCTCTCTCTCTCTCTCTGTCTCTCTCTCTCTCTCTCTCTCTCTCTCTCTCTCTCTCTCTCTCTCTCTCTCTCTCTCTCTCTCTCTCTCTCTCTCTCTCTCTCTCTCTCTCTCTCTGTCTCTCTCTCTCTCTCTCTCTCTCTCTCTCTCTGTCTCTCTCTCTGTCTCTCTCTCTCTCTCTCTCTCTCTCTCTCTCTCTCTCTCTCTCTCTCTCTCTCTCTCTCTCTCTCTCTCTCTCTCTCTCTCTCTCTCTCTCTCTCTCTCTCTCTCTCTCTCTCTCTCTCTCTCTCTCTCTCTCTCTCTCTCTCTCTCTCTCTCTCTCTCTCTCTCTCTCTCTCTCTCTCTCTCTCTCTCTCTCTCTCTCTCTCTCTCTCTCTCTCTCTCTCTCTCTCTCTCTCTCTCTCTCTCTCTCTCTCTCTCTCTCTCTCTCTCTCTCTCTCTCTCTCTCTCTCTCTCTCTCTCTGTCTCTCTCTCTCTCTCTCTCTCTCTCTCTCTCTCTCTCTCTCTCTCTCTCTCTCTCTCTCTCTCTCTCTCTCTCTCTCTCTCTCTCTCTCTCTCTCTCTCTCTCTCTCTCTCTCTCTCTCTCTCTCTCTCTCTCTCTCTCTCTCTCTCTCTCTCTCTCTCTCTCTCTCTCTCTCTCTCTCTCTCTCTCTCTCTCTCTCTCTCTCTCTCTCTCTCTCTCTCTCTCTCTCTCTCTCTCTCTCTCTCTCTCTCTCTCTCTCTCTCTCTCTCTCTCTCTCTCTCTCTCTCTCTCTCTCTCTCTCTCTCTCTCTCTCTCTCTCTCTCTCTCTCTCTCTCTCTCTCTCTCTCTCTCTCTCTCTCTCTCTCTCTCTCTCTCTCTCTCTCTCTCTCTCTCTCTCTCTCTCTCTCTCTCTCTCTCTCTCTCTCTCTCTCTCTCTCTCTCTCTCTCTCTCTCTCTCTCTCTCTCTCTCTCTCTCTCTCTCTCTCTCTCTCTCTCTCTCTCTCTCTCTCTCTCTCTCTCTCTCTCTCTCTCTCTCTCTCTCTCTCTCTCTCTCTCTCTCTCTCTCTCTCTCTCTCTCTCTCTCTCTCTCTCTCTGTCTCTCTCTCTCTCTCTCTCTCTCTCTCTCTCTCTCTCTCTCTCTCTCTCTCTCTCTCTCTCTCTCTCTCTGTCTCTCTCTCTGTCTCTCTGTCTCTCTCTCTCTCTCTCTCTCTCTCTCTCTCTCTCTCTCTCTCTCTCTCTCTCTCTCTCTCTCTCTCTCTCTGTCTCTCTCTCTCTCTCTCTCAGACTGACCTGCATCAGTGCTTCAGCTCCTCTCTGCAGGTTCTCGCCGGTGACCGGTGTGTAAAAGGCTTTGCGTTTCTGCTTGTTCAGCCACTGCTGGTTCTGCTGTACGGCAGCGCTCATGTCCTGCAGATTCTTATCACGCGCACCCTAAAACACACACGCCGTCTGCTAAATAAAACACGATTTAATCACAAGCTCAAGATCGACAGGGTCCTGCAGGAAGCCTTCGCTCGCGTTTGTTTCGAGGAGAACGAGAACATCTGCTCACCAAAAACACCTCACAAGTCAGACACAGCCCGTAATTCTTCGTGAACGAATGTGCCAAGTCTAGCAGCGCCGGTCTGCTTCTGGGAGATCCCGTCATCACCAGACACTTGGGCCTGCGAAGGAACACGAGTTGAGTATCTCTGAGTCTAATCTGCTTCGAACACACTCTTATCTGCTTTGACCCGAGCACACCTGAAGTTCTTGATGTGTTCATCCACCAAAGATAAAGTCAGAGCGTTGTTCACAGCATTTATGAACGTCACGGCTTGAGTGGACGAACCCCAGTTCACATCTGAGAGAAGCAGGAGACATCTTATACTCTTCTCATACATCATTCACGCTCGTGTTCATGTGTTTACATCATCATGACTGTACCTGGCTTTTTCACTGTAACGTAAATATAGAGGAAGAGCTCGATGCCGTAGGTGAGCAGCGCCGCCCACCAGTTAATCACGAACATCACGGCACAGCAGAGAACGGCTCCGAACAGAGACAGCCACATGTTATAGTACTTATACGCCGGCCTCCAGCCTGCACACACACCGCTGCTTTAACACACACTTCTTTAGACTTTAATCAGGGGCGTTATACAGCGTGTTCGTCTGATCCAAAACCTCACAAGACGCCTACATAGCATGCAAACACAGAATAAACATGCACTGTGCATCTTTAGCCAATTATATGAGTAAATCCATGAATGCATTGTAGAAAGCCAATGATGGGGAAATGGTATTTTCTATATTTTTATGTGACGTGTGTTTGGTGTTTCTGCTGGAATTGACTATATGTGTGATATGTGCCTTTTCTGCCTATGTAGGGCACTACAATCAATGCAATGAAGTTGCATTTCAGTAAGGTTTCAATTACGTTTTCAATTACAAATATCTAAACATTCTTAAAAATAATTGCTTAGAATATTAAGCCTTGTTGGAAAAAAAAGCCTTGCTTTTTCACTAAGCAAGACTTAATATTTTAAGCCATTTTACAAGTTATGTGTCCTGGTTTTAAAAGCGTGTAGATATCTGTGCTGAAAAAAACAAGAGAACGATGTGTTTGTAGACAGCTAGCTAGGTTTTGGAACAGATTGTGTGTGTGTGTGTGTGTGTGTGTAAAAGTCTAGACAGGACCTGGGGATTTGGCGTATGAAGCATGGAAGCAGGAAAAGTTGATGAGGGCGTATGAAGCCAGGAAGAAGTTGGAGATGATGGGAGCGATGGTGTTGAGCTCAGCTGAGACACAAACCAGCGCTGTTACACGATCACATCTGGTACATGAACTCATTCAGTCACTCCTATATTTACCGATGAGGATGAATGCTACAGCGATGAAGAAGGTCAGGACGTATCCTCTGATTGGCTCGTTGTTCTTCCCGTGACCTTTGGCGAAGAACTTGAGGGCTTTGTAGATGTTGTCCTTGCATAGAGCCTGTGAATGGATTGACTCTTAAAATCTGGGTTGTGCAAGGAGAAACCAGACTTTTAAGAGCTTCTTTACAATGTTCTCCAGTCTTTTATTGTATTTTGAGATTGTCCTATAAAGGTATATATTGTATTTATTGGGTTTAAGTGGTGTGTGTGAACTCTGACCTGGAAGACTTTGGGCGCGCTCACTAGAGACGCGAGAGCTGAAGAAAGCGTGGCTGAGAACGTCCCCGCTGTGATGAGAGGTCCGAACCCCGACACCAGGGTCATCACCTACAGATAAACACACTAACTCAAACTAATGCACTACAATATTGTGTTACTCCCTAAAAAGTAACTCATTACTTTTTATGGAAAGCAAGATTGTTTATGTTTTTCTAATCTGGACTGGACTCGTTTTTCTCTCTAGTAGTTACTTGAAAAAAGTAATTGATTATCAAACCTGCATTACGTGTAATCAGAGTAAGATAGTAACTGATTACATGTAATCTGGAACAAAAATCTTGTAATTAGATTACATTACATTGCATTTTAAAATACTCGTAATCTCGTAACCCGACTGCAGCTGATTTTTTAAATTAATTACACGCTATTCACACAAAAGCAAAATGTTCTTTGCATTTTTTTAAGAAAATGTTTCATTTAAAATTATTTTATTTTATTCTTACATTTTTATGATTTAATGAATTATTAGCTTTACATTAAACCCATAAACCCCCTTCACGAACTCAGTTTGGGAAACCTTGATGTAATGTTTAATGCATTTTATGTTGTTAATTACAATTGACGGAATACATTTTCTTACTCTCTTTGTATTTATATCATCAATGTGATAAACTAGTTAGGTAAAAAGTTACAGTAAT
Organism: Puntigrus tetrazona; assembly: GCF_018831695.1. Lineage (NCBI taxonomy): Eukaryota > Metazoa > Chordata > Actinopteri > Cypriniformes > Cyprinidae > Puntigrus > Puntigrus tetrazona. The sequence goes on from NC_056716.1 coordinate 16,692,471, forward strand.
CTGATTAGATTAACCTGAAATGTGCAATGTAGTCTATCGAAGTCTACAGTTTGTAAGTAATCTACCCAGCTCCGCTCGTGATGCATTACCCCCAACAACTTCAGCCCTCGTTCTCATCGGTTTCCTCCGTGCACTGTATTAAAGTCACTTTCACCTGGAAGTTGTTCATGAGGCCGTAGTTGCATTTGGTGGTTTGGCAGATGGAGAAGTCGTAGCCCATCTCACAGGCCGAGGAGAAGTTACAGCTGGAGCCCAGTTTGATGGTGTCGTTGCGGTTCCCCGTCGCGTCTCGAACCACCGTCACAGCTGCAGAGAGTGGTTCTGTTAGACATCCGGACTGAGACTCGAGTCATGCGAATGTGTTCAGGACTCACAGACAACCAGAGCGATGCCCAGGTACGTCATCCCCGTGATGAAGATGGCCAGCAGCGTTCCTTTGGGAAGAGCTGCCTGAGGGTCCTGAAAAACCAGAGGCGTTCGTGTGTGAAGATGTTGAGCCAGCTTCTGATCGCTCACTCGTTTCAGATCAGACACTCGCCCTTACCTTCAGATCTCCAGAGATATTGGCTCCGGCCAGAATCCCGGTGGCCGCCGGGAAGAAGATGGCAAAAACTGAGAAGAACGTTTCTCCATCTCGGAAGTCCGGTAGAAAGTTTTCCTTCGCGATGGATTCTGTTTTAGACAGAGATGAGAGTTTGACGTACTCTATTTTCTGGTTTCACTTCATTTTGATGGACTTTTTAACACATTCTGTTGACTTTAAGTAACGTTTCACCTACATATCTACTAACTCTCATTAGAGTGCTAGTAGAGTATTAGTAGACTGGTTAGGGTTAAGGTCATTGCACAAGGAGTGTAAAACTTTCACACATTAAAAAATGTTGGGTCAATCACGTTTACACACCGCCTATAAAACTAGTAAGACTTAAAAAAATAGACCAGGTTCGGTTTTCTGCATTTTCACATCTGTAACGAGCTTTTTGATCAGAAAGGATGAGAAATACATTAAAAAAAACTGAAAAACGCATACAACAGGCCTTTAGAGCTTAGAATAAGTTGACATGTACTTGCAAAGTAGTCAGTATAATATCTGTATAATATCTGTTAGGGTTTGTTAGAAAGTTAGTTGACATGTAGGGCAGATTTATTATAGTCAACAGAATGCTCAAAATCAAGTGTTACAATCGTTGTTGTGTTTTAGTAGGCTAAAGATTATTTAAGATTATTTAAAAACTGAAATTAAGCATGTAGATAAAAATGTATTTTCATAGAAATGATTCTCAGTTTTGTAACTAAAAACACAAAGCTTTTTAATCATTTAGCAAATGCTTCAAAGGGCACTTTTTCAAAACCGTTATCGTCTCTGTCTAAACTACTAAAATGTTTCTTTTTAACGTGACGCCACTTTCGTGGATCCGTGTGAATGTTTTAACAACGTTGTCGTCTTAACACTAAACTTTTCAAAAACGTAACTTTTTAAACATATACGGTACATCATCGTGAAAATGTGCGGTCAAAAAGTGATCATTTTTGAACAGATATTTCTCTGAGAGTATTAGTTTCAATAAGCTCCAAAACCTTTTGGTACAATAAATAATTATAAAGGGCCGTACTTGGTTTTTGTGTAGGGTTAATAACAACAAACATCTGCAAGGGGCCATTCATGTGGAATGTAGTTTTGCAGTTTAAAATACTAGGCATGCGTAGTTTAATTCCCAGTGCAAACTGAAACACCGTATTTTAAAACACCGTTTAATGCATGAAACCCTGCAAATCCGACACATCTGCATGGTTACACAGAAAACCAATGAGAAATGGGTTCTGTAGAATGAAAAACATGCAACCCTCAAGGCATTGAACACATTTAGGATTTGGTTTAGAATTTCGAGAATCAGACGTTGAAAAAGCGGCGGTCGAAATCTGGGGGTCATTCAGGTTTTTGGCCTCAGTTGGGAAAGTTTTCAGGCACAAATTTCAGCGTTTGTCGAGTCTCACCTCGATAGTTAAAGAAGCCTTTGGAGCGCTTGTCTTGTGTGGAGGGAATCACTGTTCCCACGAAGACGTTGGCGATGGCTATCAGCAGGATCACCAGCAGAGCGACCTGAGCCTGTAGAGAGAAAGAGAGAAGGTCCTCGATCTGCTGTCACGCCTGAAAACTCAATCCCAGCATGCTCCTGGCCTTACCTTGGCCTCCCACTCCATTCCCGCCACAGTGATGCCCATCAGCAGAACCACCGTTATACAGCCGATGATCCGGATGTCATTCACCGGATCCACTATCAGAGCGTTGCTTTCCTGGACAGAGCAGACAGATGCGCTTAAAGTCCTCCTGAACCAGCTCAGACCCTACTTTTCTGGGTTTGTACCTTGAGAAGCTCCACCACGGTTTCAGCAAACCCCACGACATACATGGCCACGGCCACAGCGTTGGCGAACGCGAAGATCAGACCGATGGAGCCGCCGAATTCAGGCCCCAGACTGCGGGAAATCAGATAATACGCTCCACCTAGGGCCCAAACGCACTCCATGAGATCGGATGAAGACGTGACGCAGCTGCTGTGCTCGTTTAAAGCGCGCTTTACCTCCTCGTACCACGCCGTTGGTGCATATAGCTGACATGGACAGACAGGTCACGCTGGTCACCACGATGCTCAACAACACGACCACGATCCCCAAACCTGGAACACACGGACGACAGGAGCTCTGACGGGGAACAGGAGGAAGTCTTTGCCTGAATGCATCAGACGACGCATTTCTATAAATAACGACTTAAGAACTCACTTAGCAGATGCTTTCATCCAACGAGGACAACCAACAAAAGAGCAATGATATGTAAGTGCTGTGATAAGTCTCAGTCTAACGCGAGGGTATTTTTAATAAAATAAATAAAAAGTAGATAGAATAGAAAAAAAGAATTATTGCATTAGTGTTAGAAGATCTTTCTTTAATAATAAAAAGTTGAGAGAATCGAGAACGCTGGCATTAGAGGGTCACTTTTATAATAAATAACAAGAAAACATAAATAAATAGTAATATAAATAGAAAATAAATAGGTAAAATAGAGAACGCTAGAGTTAGAGGATCATGATTATAGAGGACTAAATGTTTCCTTTTGTTGTGTTTCAGAGAAGAAAGAATATATGTTTGGAACAACATTTATTTTATTATTCACTAAGGGTCATAAGGGTCGTTTTTTTTCAGATCAGTTTTATAGAAATTTGATTTATACATCATCTGAATAAATAATCTCTGGTTTGTTATGATCGGACAATATCTGCCTGAGATACAAGTTTTAGAAAAGCTGGAATCTGAGGGTGAAAACATTTGAATGTATTTATGATTGGAAATTTACCTTCATGGAACACGATCTTTAATTAATATCGGAATGATAAATAAAAAATGTATAATTCTGACCTTTACAATGTTTTGTTGTCTGTTTCTACAGATAAACCCGAGCTGCTAGATATATATTCAGTGTAAAAGGCTCAGAAGCTGAAGACCCAGGCTCCTGTGTTTGTTCAGAGCTATAATGAGATGGTTGAGGAATAAAGCGCTCATCGCCTGCAGTCACTCACACCTCATAAAATACGTAACGCCAGTGGGTTTCTGATGGCCTGTAATGTGTTTGGCCTGCAGCTCGAGGTGTCTGACTGGAACTGAACTCTTCTCAGAAGATCTGGAGCTTTCTTAGAAACTCAAACTTCTGACGCACCATTAGTTCTGCGCCATAAACACCAGCGGTGACCTTCACTGAGCAAACACTGCGAGGATAAGACCTCCTCCGAAGCAGACCTCGGTCATCTCACACGAGTTTCTGAAAGTCATGCCATTAAAGCTCAAAAATGAAGTATCTCCCTCAGTATTTCTAAAACATCTAAACATCCTTAAATCAAGATTCACTGGAGATGCAAAATGAAAACATGAAGTCTTGTTTTCAGAGAAACTGGAACAAAATGAAGCTTGTTTAAGTTTAAAACAAGAACAAATATGTTGATTTTAATATTTCTTTTTCCTGAGGCCAGTCTGTCCTTCTTTTGTAATTTTTGTTTTGACATTTGCATTGGAAAGAAGACTAAAACACACTTTAATTAGTTTTGTTTTTGGTTTAAGAAAATGCTTAAATGTGACAAAAAAGTCTGCAATCAGAAACTCCCAAGATTCCTCAGAAAATTGTGCCAAGATCAAACTAAATGATCAGTGTATGTAGTGTTTGCCTTCGAAAAACTCATGACTTTGGGGTGTTTTGATTGCTTTCTTTATATCTAGTATGAAAAGAGTCTCTAAGCTGCTCTTCACATTAATTTTTTAGCTTCATACGCTGACTGTGTGTCAACAGTTCAATCATTTGTTTCCAGAATCACTGATGATTCAATCTTCCAAGAAAACTCTTACGAAGTCTCCAGCATCTCGGAGTAAAAATCTTAAAAGGTTCTTTATTGGCCTTGACGGTTCAACATCCATAAAACCACACAAGATTTCTCATTCTTCTAATTATTCAAGTGTGCTTGACACTAAAAGAAGAAGTTTTGTTTACTGAAACCAAATATGTGTCTCCTGCAAAAGTAAAGCCGGGTCAGATAGTGTGTGTGCCGATATGCAGATATTCAGTTTAGTGTGCTGAATGTAAATGAGCCCCTGCTGTGTGTTCAGGGAAGGTTTATGAAGGTCACAGGATGAACATCTCACCTATTCCGGCTTGTCCGAACACCCATGACAGCCGTATGAACAGCATGACACCCCAGATATTCAGCATGCATCTCACCTGCACACACACACACACACACACACACACACACACACACACACACACACGGTCAAACTGCAGCACGTGTGAAGCCAGGTACGAAAGATGTCGAATAACTCACCAGAACTCCTTTGATCCATCCAAATTTCACCACTCCTCCCGTGTCCTTCTCGTCCAGCGGGATGATGGACTCCACATCGCCCAGCGTCGAGGTGTCTGCTCCCTCTCTGTCCTCCACCGGACTGGGAATATCAAGGCCTCCGTTCTGACCGTAAAGAGGGAAATAAGAGTGAAACACATTTGGTGAGATAAACTAATCTCTAACAAAGTTTATGTCTGCAGCCCCTCACATGGCATGCTGGAAAAAAAACAATTATATACTATGGCCACAAATTAAAAACTCCACAGCTGAGTGGCCACAACTGACCCCTTCATTTTATTTGTATCAGGCCACCGTTTACTAATTTGTTGTTTTGTTTTAATAAGTCGTGGTCACATCATACTCTGAGAGAATAAATGAGTAAACTGCGATCACGAATTAAATATGAGTTTGTAAATAGTGAATATATATATATATACATGTTTCCATTTTAAAAACTGATTAAAATAGTAAAAGGTGGTTAGATATGCACTTTAACGTTGCTTGCCAAGTATGGCGCTTATTAATAACCTCACATGCTAAAATGCATAATTGTTATTGCAGTTGTGAATAGTTCTGTGTGGTCGTCTTGCAGACAGTCTGTGACTGGAAGGAATGGAGAAGATCTTTTAAAGGGTGACTTGGCAGTTCTGGTTTTCTTGGAAGAGAAAATTTGAACAAATGGATTGGAAACATTGTGCGATGTTTTTCTCCGGCGTCAGGACTGCGTGCACGCATGCTTCTTAGATCAGCGCAAACTTTTCAGCCCTTGTTTGCATTAATTAGCTCATTTATGGGCAGCAGATCAATGCATTAGCTGCAGAAGATCGTTACTCATAAACCAAGTGCTTCTCTCTCCAGCTTTCTCATTAGGTTGGTTATTGATCTTTGGCTGCACCGGTCACCACCGGGCCACCGTTACGTTACAGCAATTAGCCTAAAATCAGCTCAACAAACTGCCTATGGTCTAAACACCGAGCTTGATAAAATATCACATATGTGGCGGTGCATGGGGAAGTCGGATACTCGGGTAAAATGCAATTTAAATGTAGTGTCTGACTGCTGGTGTGACTCACCTTCTGGAAGACATCGTGCAGCTCCTGTAGAGAAGGTCTGACGGCTCTCTGTCCGCTGATGCTCGCCGCGTTACGATAAAAGTCAACGTTTGGCACCCGGTCCAGGGTGTTGTGGCCGAAAGCGCTGACCACAGATGCCCGCACGGCCTGCCGCTCTCCGTTATTGAACCCATTGCCACAAAAAGACGTCTCCTCGTACTGTGGAGGGTCGTCTTTAGATCTCTCGAACCCGGTATTCTCCATCAGAAGGCAGGCTACAGTAGTTTGAGCTCCTTTGAGCTTCCAGGTCAGGTCTCTTTCTTTGGGCCACAAGTGGTTGAGATGTTTGAGAATCAGACCCCTGTGTTTAGTTGATGTGTTTATGCGAGACTTTATATAGCCGTGGAACAGATGGAAGCCGATTGGTCCATCCTCTAGATGCTCCTGATGGGGGTAAAAACGTTCTCGCTCCATCAAAGGTGAAGTGATTAAAAATTAACAGCATATAAAGACCCTGAGAGATTACGATCATATTGGAGATACTTTGAGTTTTGCCTGGTTTTATGAGCTTTGATCTTGTCAATGAATGGATGTGGATGCTGTTCTTTAAAGTGATGTTCAGGTGCAGGGAATTGTCATTTATTACGTACACCGGCAAACCACACAAACACGTCCTGTGCCACTTTGTGTAGTATTTTCTGGGTGCCTAGATTCGATTGACGCTGTAAAAAACAAGGAATACGCAAAACAAGCAAGTCCGAAGTCCGTTTATAACATCGAATTATCACGAAAAATAACTGGATTCTTGTAAAGATTGCATTATGATGCAGACGTGTGGCGTAGGAGGTGGTCATGTGAAGTGTTTCTCTGTTAATGTAAAGCCAGCAATAATGGGCACTTGCTCTGGGCGCTTCTGACACATTACTAAAATACTTCCTTATTACCCGTAACTTGTTGCGTAATGTTTTTGAGAACCGTCCGGCCGACCTTGGAAAGGTTTCGCTCCAGCGCGGTCGATAGGAAAGGTCACCGGACGAACAGTAGGTGATGTTGTTCTTTGTCTCTCCTTTGATTGGCTGGAGGTGAAGTGGGCGTGGCCGCTTGACCTCTGACCTTGAGCCACGCTGCATTCGGGATGTGATTCTCAAGCCGATTATGTGATGTAAATCAGGTTTGACTCCCTCACAGTCGACTTCGATTGAGTGTTTTGCTTCTTCTGCCCTTCACGAATCCCCTAGAGCGCCTCCGGTAAAAAGACATAATGTTATCAGTGAGGTTCGTGCTGAGGCGCAGCGCTCCATCTTTGTGTGTGTGTGTGTGTGTGAGTGTGTGTGTGTGTGTGCGCCAAAGGAATCACTGTTGTTAGCCAATTGTCTGGAAGCAGTTACCCATCTATATGATTATAGGTAGCCATCGCTATGGTTACAGGCACAACCAGCGGCCACTATGCTTACAAACCATCTCATTCCGGCTGAGAGTAATACAGATGCATCTCACACCGATATCGACTCAATCCAGACTTTTTTTTTTTTACTGTGATAGTTGGACACGTCAGCGCTGCTGTTTTCTCAGACGTACTGTTTGCTTTCTGAGAAAGAGCCGCAAACTACTGATTGATGTTTGCTTTACAGACCTTATAAAAGAGCATTTACAGTCACTTGCGTATTAAAATGCATTTCTGAGTGCAACTGGGAAAAGAGTAGGGGTGTGAATGCAGATCTGAACGCGAGTTTGCAAAAGTGGATTTTAGGCCCTTCGGAAATAATGCAACGCACATTTGAGGAGAAACATCTCCACATATCCAAACAGTGAGGCATTGTTCATCTATTTTTTCAGCTAGTCCTAAATCGTGAACCTGGAGCACAGAAGCAGTCCTCAGCAGTGCAGGTTACAGGATATTACCAGCAATAGACAACAATACACTGTATGGGTCAGAATGATCTGCTTTAATTTTATGCCAAATATCCTTAGCATTTTAAAGATCATGTTCCATGAAGATATTTTGGACATTTCCTTGCTGTAAATATATCAAAACTTCATTTAGAAATTCGTTTAGTAATATGCATTGCCATGACTTCATTCAAAAACTTTCTCGGTTTTTGCACCCTTAAATTTAAATGTTCAAATACTCATATCTTACCAAATATTATCCTTTCCTAACAAACCATACATCAATGGAAAGATTAATTATTCAGCTTAATTCAGATTAATTATTCAATATCTGATATTTACCCTTTCGACTGGTTTTGCGCTCCAGGGTCATATTTTATATTATTGCTGTAAACTTTACATTAATGTACTCTTTAATGTTAATCAGCGTAATTGTTTTAACTGCGCAGTAATGCATCACTGCAAAACAATGAATGCATACCCTAATTAATAATTTACAGTAAGACGTGCAACATGATTCTGGAAAGTAAATAGAATGAATTTTGATGTTGTAGGGAAAGAACAGGCAGCATGAGGAAAAGGTCCAGATCTGTTTTATTCCAGCAGATGAACTCAGACCATTGCGGCGAGGGACGTTCTGCCCTTCTCAGCATCACAAAGAACAGTGGTCTTCATCATTTTCATCATCACATGAACCCACTGCACGCACACACACACACACACACACACACACACACACACACACACACACACACACACACAGATCGTCCTGTGAGAGATATGCTACCATCGCTAAATGAAGGCACAGAAATCCAGTAAGGCAGATTCACAGCACTAGAACACTGGAGATGAGCTACTCTTTCATTGGTGCATCACTCGCATCCAGCTCGCGTTTTTCTGCTGTTGTCATGGTGACACACCCTTCCTCTGTCACACAAACAAACAAACACGGAGGTGGCAGGATGTGTCACAATTTCAGACGTGACATTCAAGAATCTTCACTCTCAGTCTCTGCGGTTCGTGTGCAGACGTTTTCGTAGGCAGTAAGTGAAGAGGAACCGATTGCTAATATTTGCTAGAAAAACAGACGGGTCTACAGAGATGTTAGGACTTCACAGCTTCGTACGTCTCAGAAACAGCGGGTTGTTTTAGTTCGATTGGCCTCCAGAAACCAGAAGACGGTAAACAGGAGAGATAGGCCAGAAAACAAAAAAACATTTGCCTGGCGCATTGCAAGCAAGTGGTCTTTGTACTTCATTACTAACGGGGTGGAAGCTAGACGGACATCGTGAATGAAAGGGCCAAATTACCCTGTTTACATCCTGGCATTTTCTTGCACGTGTGCCATCTTAATTCAAGTCTTTCTCTACTCTTCCCTGAGATGCCCAGTGGCTAAATGGTATGACATCATATTCCAAAAATCGACGGCTCTCTAAGTATGATGTCGTAACAGCAGGACATGCGTCACAGTGTGTGTTGTTTGGATGAATTCACACACGATATGCGTTCTACTGATCCATCGCTGCTATGTTGTTGGTCAATCTATAGGGTTGCAAAGGGGCAGAATTTCTGGAAACTTTCCAAAAGTTTTTGAAAATTTCCAAAGACTTACTAAAACAGTCCCGGAGAGCTTTCAGAATTTCTGGAAAGTTTCTGAAATGTTCCACCGCTTTGCAACCCTATCGTTATGTGCATGCATCAAGTAGACATCTTTGGCCATTGCATCACCAAAAATGATCTATTTCTAGGAAAGTGTGTCAAGTTAAAAATAGTCTCGAATGCATCCTGTGTGCATGCCCCCGTACGGTGCAAAGGTGTTATACGACTCAAGTCATGGCCTGGGGGGGGTTGGCGTCTTTGGGAACGTGGTCTCAGGTAAGAGCGTATTCAAACGTCCCTTTTTCCAGGCCCTCCAGTCCGTCGCCCCAGCTGGATGACGGCATGCTACTGTAGGGGTCCAGCAGGATCCGGAAACACCTGACAATCAACAGGCCGAGAAACACCAGCAACATCCCAACGAACGCAAACGCCGTCTTCTGCTCCAGGCTCAGAGAATAGGCCATGATGTCACTCCCACTCATGGCCGTGAGGCTGTGGTTATAGTGAACGCTACACATGTTCTGCGACGAGCCCGGTCATCCTGCATGTGTCGGTAGGTTGGCGATCAGCCTGCGAAGGTAGAAGACGCTTGGAGTTAATTTCCAGAATCAATCAGGCAACAAGCACTTCATTAAATTACTGCAGAATTAGCATGCACGAGAATAATAGGTTTTAAAACGATTTGAATAAGCGGTACTCTGTGGAGCATGCAAACTCGTCTGAAGTCTTAATCGGCGATGTGCATGAAAATATGGCCAGTGTTATGCAACAGACAGGAGAGGTGTGAAGGCAGGACACAGCGAATGTGAATCAAGGAGGGAGTCGTGTCTTCTCCATTGAATTGCATTCTTTTGATGTTTGTATTTCTAAAGATAATGAGGATGATTAATGAAAAGTTCTAACAATAGAGAGCCTCGGGCATCGCGGCTCGAGTCATTAATGCAAACGCACTCGCTTATATCTTAAGTAAACTGGTGGGACTAAAGATGAAGCCTTGCGGTGTGCATGCAGCTCTCTATTAGTAACCAACAGCATGCGCCCGTTTAATCGCGGGTGATAAGATTTCTCAGAGGCACACAATGCTGCAACAATAAAACAAAAAAATGCACTCCCTCAGAATGCGATGCAGCAAGATTTATACTTGAGGAATCTCGGGAGCGCTAGCTTTTGCAGAGTCAGAGATCACAGCACACGGGCGACATCTTTAATCGGAGTCAGCACATGCAGCGAACGACACCGGGACCTGTTGCATTCCAGCTGCGACCCGAGAGACGATGCTCACAATCGCGTGTTGTTCACATGCAGAGGGAAACTGTTTGAGAGAGGCGGGTGGGTGTGGATGAGCAGCAGGTGGCTGAGGAACGACATGCATCTGAGCTGAAAAACCAAATGCGTCTCACCTTCATTTCGGCCTCATTCTGTCAGACCTGTTGTAGGCGGTCAGTCCGTGGTTCCTGCTCTCGCTGTCGTAGCCCTCATCACTGCAGAAGAGCGCGTCGAGCCCCGCGCGCAGCCAGCAGGAGTTCCACAGGATCGGCTTGACTGCTCCTGAAAAAAAGAGGCTGGCGGGGGGAGTGAGAGTCAGAAATCTGCCACTGAATGCTTTCACAGCCCTGCTGTCGCCTGCGCTTTGTGAGCTGCTCTGTGTGTCCACACTCTCTCTCTCTCTCTCTCTCTCTCTGCCTGCTCCTCCGCTTGGCAACCACTTGTTAGTCTCAGCTGGTTTTCTCTCATGCATGTGCTCTTGCGCTCACCTGTTCTTGTTTATTTGGCTCCCCCTGAAACGTGACGTTCCCGGCAGGCTGAGACGTAGCTCTCGATTAGGGCTGCTGCGTCGGTTTCGTGTAACTCAACTAGACGTTGTGCTTAAAGCGTCGTTAGAAGCTCCAGCGTAACTGATGCAGCGCAGCGTGCTTTTCAAAGCACAGCGATGCCGCCGATTCAGTACCGCAATACAAGATTTTTTACATCATGGTGAATATGTGAGTGCAGCGCAAGGGTGGTTACCAGGGCATTGCTCGGTGGTTGCTAGGGTGTGGTGTCCAGTGCTGGTTATGTGAAAATACAGGACTTGTAGTTAGATTTTAGAATTTTTACTAATATCAGAGTACAGTTATTATTTTTATAGATAACATATTATTCACACAATTATTCTTTTTTTCTCTTTCTCTCTCTCTCAAAATTTTCTTTCTAAAATACTGCTTTTAAACGTTAGGAAAGTCTTCCAGGTTCACAGACCCCCTGTACTTCATTCAGGAAACTCTGACCTAATAGAATGTTTAATACATGCCATGATGTTGACAAATAATAGAAAACATTCATGTAATAAAGTAATCAAGGAGTAGTCAGAATACATTACCTAGTATGTGTACATTTGTAATCAGTAACAGATTACAATTTCTAAGTAATCTACTGAGCACTGTTGGTATCGGGGTTTGAAGGTGGTTGCTAGGGTGTAGTGGGTTAGTCAGAGTTTTTAGTGGTTGCTAGGGTGTAGTGGGTGGAGTTAGAGTTAATAGGTAGTTGCTAGGGTGTAGTGGGTGGAGTTAGAGTTATTAGGTAGT
>NC_056716.1:16709461-16724461 GCF_018831695.1 Puntigrus tetrazona
CATTTTTTCCCAACATTTAAAAAAAGTAATAAACTATCTAATAAATGCACTTAAATGTTTTATAAGCAGCATGAAATCATAGTATAGTTTTTTTAAGAATAAAAAAGGAATCAGCTATATTAATTATTAGTTTAAATCAAGTAATATTTAAAACCACAAGTCAATATAAATAAATGAGAACAATGGAATGATTCTTATGAACTATTTCTTCATTTAACTGGCGGCAGTAACGAGGGTTTATGTACAAACCAATATTGTTTATCATTTTCCAAGCATTAAAAAAAGATATGTTTTATAAGATATATTGAATTATTCTGACGTCTGCTCTTCTCTTTCAGTGTGGTTGAGTTCAAAGATGAAGAGTTTGTGAAGAAAGCCATTGAAGTCATGAGCAAACATGATCTGAACGGACGGCCGCTGAACATTAAAGAGGTAAACACATCATAGTTCTGTAGGGACGGCCGTTTCCATGCAATACAGATAATTCCTTGAGTGTGTCGACAGCGAATCAGTACTTCTGATTAAAACACGTGATTGAAATATGTTTCCTGGAAATCCACAAACACTACACTGAACTTTATTACAAAAATGGTTCATTTTCATAAGGGGTGTTGCACTCATGAGATACACTGTCAGGATAAAAAGGTACGATTTATATAAACACTGTAGAATAGAACATGATCAGCATGAACTTTTAATGTTCAATTTAATTAACTAATTCCAAAAACCTGCATAGTCTGTGCAATTACAGTTATTTAGAAGCAGCCTACAGTTTGATTAGCTTTATTGTGAAATAACTAATTAAAAAAAAAAAAAAAAAAAAAATATATATATATATATATATATATATATATATATATATATATATATATATATATATATATATATATATATATATTAAATATATAAATATACATTTTTATTTTATTTTATTTTTTTAATAATAATTTTTTTTTTTTTTTTTGATTGATTGATTGCGTGTTTAGATGAGCAGGCAAACAGTTCTGTTATACACAATTATTCACTAATACATGTTAATAACTTTTCATCAATCACTGGTAAATAAAACACACCTCAGTACTGATGTTTATATTTGAGTGTTGATTTTTGTGTACATCTATGGGTTAAAATAAAAAAATGGCAAAAGTCATTAGGATATTAAGTACAGATTATCGGCTGATTAAATAAAAAAATCTGCTTCGCAAAAAAAGTACATTAGCAGTACATGAACTCACGTGTGCCGGTGTTTATCTCGGGTCAGGAGAGGGGCTCATTCTAGAAGCAAAGTTTTGTCTGAAAGATGAAGAATAAACAGTAATATCAGTCAGTCGTGAGGTAGGGGGCGCCGATGGCCTACTTCTAATTACATTCAAGTCTTCACAAATAACATTTAGGCTCTTTCTGGTTAAATAAAGCACTAATTGAAGTCAATTCAAACATGAAAATTAAATAATTTTATATATAGTAAGTTATTCATTAATGTAATTAATTTTTTTTCCTTATAAGAGCTAAAAAAAAAACTTTTTCTTATGTCTACAAATGTTAAACCTTAAAATAAAATGTTTCTGGTAGAAAATGTAGTGATTGCTATATTGTTTTTTTATAGTTATTTTTACAGCTTCAAAGAACCTTCATTAGTGTTTAATTCTAACAAAAAAATAAGTTCTTGTTAAAAGCTAATCAAATGTTTAAAAACATTGCTAATAATTCGTGCACAGAAGAGACCGGCTGTTCTTTTATTTGGAAACTAAATATATCTGTATCGGTCAAGATGAGGTGAAAAATACTGGCACTGTCCATCTTTATCCTCTAAAGTGATTACAGATTTAAGGTAAGGGGCAGAAAATCTGTTATTTGTGTGTGTGTGTATATATATATATATTGATATAGCTTAATCAATTTCACACAAAGAGTGCTGTTTTTTTAGAAAATGACCTTGAATTACATATGTGATATTGAATTTTTACAACAGTTCAATAAACAAGAAGTAAGATTTATGTTTTAGACACAGTGTTTTCTGTTTTTGTGCTATTTCCAAACACCTGTGTGTGTGTGTGTGTGTGTGTGTGTGTGTGTGTGTGTGTGTGTGTGTGTGTCAGGATCCGGATGGGGAGCATGCTCAGCGAGTCCTCCAGAGATCGGGCCGGATGTACGGAGGCGGCCGAGGGTCAGACGCCGGTGCGGCGGGGATGAACGTCCCTCCCTCCATCACCAATAACCCCAACATCCCTCCAGAGATCATCAGCGCGCTGCGGGCCGGGCGGCTCGGCACCACCGTGTTCGTGGCCAACGTAAGTCTGAACCGTCACCCGGTACTGACCGACACGGCAGGGTCACGTCTTCATACGTCTTCAGTGAGAAGTGCAAGACATGGGTGCTGCTGGATACTGTTTGATCACTGAAATCCCGAAAGGGCCTTAAACTGTTAAATAAACACACGGGTGACATGCAGTCAAACAACACTAGTTTTACTTTTTTCCTTTGTTGGTATAAAGTCTACTAGAATTTAGAAAGCAAGACAAAACGAGTCATTTGTGTAATGGTGAATAAAAACAGTCAAATGGGAGTGAAACGTGAAGAATCATCTTCAGCCCAGTGTTTGGTTTTGGCTTTGGACACGAAGGTTTATTTGGATGCATCTCTACTAAAAACACTGAGGTGTTGCTTGCATCGCATCGATTGTGTTTCTGATTTTCACTTCAAATATATCAAGATACATTTACTGGAGATGCAAAGTCACCTCTTGTTTTCTGAGGAATTGAACAAAATGATTCATGATGATTTAAAACAAGAACAAATATGTCATGAAAATGAATTTTCTGTTTGGCTTAAGTAGATTTTTCTGAGCCTTTTGGCAGGTACTTCTTCATGCTTTAATTATAAACTCGCTGCACAAAACCGATTTTCTTATAGATTATATTAATGCCATTGTCTTTCTTCAGTAAATGAATAATGATTTAAGTCTCTCTGTGCATTTGTACTGGATCACAAGCCAAAAACACTGAGGAAGAGCAGCAGTGTGATCAGAAGGTGCTGTAGAACTGGAGCAGAGATGCATGCGTGTACGATCTTCTGATTCTCGTGTGTTTGGGTCTCTGTCGTCCACAGCTGGACTTTAAGGTGGGCTGGAAGAAGCTGAAGGAGGTGTTCAGTATGGCCGGGACGGTGAGGAGGGCCGATGTGAAGGAAGACAAAGACGGGAAGAGTCGAGGGATGGGGACGGTCACCTTCGAGCAGCCGCTGGAGGCCGTGCAGGCCATCTGTATCCTCTGGACATCGACCTGCAGATGATCAAAGTCAGAATCAGTTACTTCTATTTGTGTGTTTATCCATGCATTCACTGGGAAAAATACTGAATCAAATGAAGGCCCTACAGGTGAAGAGAGTGAAGATTTCGATTAATACAGATCACCCTGTCGATGATTTACAAAACCTTACCAAGCATTGGTTTGGAACAGTTTCTGAAATGTTATGTGTGTGAGGCATCCTGTAATTAAATATGGTTCATATTCTGGTTTTGGCAGTCCCAAACGACAGGTTAATATAGATGCAAGATCAAAAACACTTTCATTTACGTATGGTACGCGTTTATTTCGATCTTATTTGTTTATAGACTCCCAGGCGATTTGTTTAGCGATCGAACTCCTCCACTGATTGGTCGATTTAGTTTAAAGCAGCGTTCGTGAGCTTTTAACGCTTCTAAAGAGACGCAAAGAATGAATTTACATTTGCATTTACAAGTGGGCGCCAGTATGCTAATGAATCACTTTGACATCAACATGAAACGACTTGAGATTCGTTTTTAAAAAAACGATTACATGATACCATGTTTCACACGCTGCATGAAAGGTTATTCAAAAATCCATAATGGAGCACTTTAATGTGCCACTAGTTAGTGTGTACTGCAGTTGCCGACCGTGTAGACGGTACGCTTTCCTCATCAGTCGTCTTCCTTCACTCACGCTCTCAGCCATGTTCAACGGTCAGATGCTGTTCGACAGACAGATGCATGTGAAAATGGTGAGCCGCTGCAGCGTTTGTTCTCATGCGGTTTGTGTGTTTTTGAGGCTCAGCATTCATTCTTGTGTTTTGTGTTTACTGTAGGATGATAAATCACTTCCTCCAGATGACTTCAGACCTGCAGAGAAAGCGCCACAGTTACCCCGTAAGAGTTTGTGTGCTTGTTTAGTGTGTGTGTGTGTGTGTGTGTGTGTGTGTGTGTGTGTGTGTGTGTGTGAACATGTGTTTATGGTGTGTTCTGCAGGAGGTCTGGGCGGTGTCGGGATGGGTTTGGGTCCCGGCGGTCAGCCAATAAATGCCAACCGTCTCAGTGGAGGAGGCGTGGGCTCCATGGGCCCCGGAGGTGTGTTCATGTTTGCTTAATTATTCATGCAAACGTTAAACTGCATGGCTTTATTTTTAATGCATGCAGGGTCATATTTGCATGAGTAAAGCATTATTTATTTGCATGCAAAATACAGCATGATTTGTTTAGTTATATATATATATATATATATATATATATATATATATAAGAGCAATTTAATGTTTAAGAAACTGTGTAAAAAGTGCTCTTCAGCGTGTTTGCTCATGTTCATTATTCAGTAGTAGTAGTAGCAGCACATTGAGTGTGTGGGATTGATGAGTTAACACAGGTTTGTTGTTTCTCAGGGATGGACGGGCCGGGATGCAGCAACATGAACCGCATGAGTGGTGAGAGTCACGTTCATCTAGAGCAGATCCATCAGAGATCAAGTGAGCCTGCTCATCAGTGTGTGTGTGTGTGTGTGTGTGTGTAGGCATGGGCGGAGGCTTCTCCGGGATGGACTGCATGAGCGGGATGGGAGGATTCAGTGGCAGAGACATGGGACCCATGGGCCGAATGGGAGGTAAACATCATTCCTTCCTTCAGTCTGTCTGCCTAAAAGACATTAATCACGTCTCATTCTGTCTCAAACCAACCACTTTTCAGAAACCTCCCTGAAACTTTTTTTTTTTTTTTTTTTTTTTTGGAACACTTGTTCTGAATGTATATTTACTGAGTAATCCATTATTTTATAGAGGAGCATCAAGAGGATGAAAATGATCTATTAGTAAAATCTGCAACCTTTATACAGTTGAAACCAGAAGTTTTCACTTTGCAGAATTTGCATAATGTTATTTATTTTACCTAAATAAGAGGGATCGTACCAATTGCGTCACCAAAAGAGATTTTGAATTTATAAAAATGGTCTTCTCCTTGATTCTTAATACTGTGTTCTTACCTGAATGATCCACAGCTGTGTTTTGTTGTTGTTTAGTGATGGTTGTTCATGTTAAACTGCCTGCTGTTCTTCAGATCCTTTAGCTACCACAAGTGTGATTGTTTTCATCATTTTTGTGTATTTGAGGTTGAGGGACTCGTATACAGATATTACAGAAGGTCCAAACACTCACTGATGCTCCAGAAGAAAACACAATGCGTTACAAGCCTTTTTAACAGAATAAAGATGTATACATTTATTTTTATTATGCCCTAAAGATCGTATTTTTCATGTAGTACCGCCCTCAGAAGCTACAGAAGATGGTTGCATGTTTCTCAGAAGACAACATAAGTGATTTACCGTGAAAAGTTTTCACCCCTGGCTCTTAACACACAGTGTTTTTCAGGAGCATCAGTCAGCTTTTAAACCTTCTGTACTAGTTGGATACAGAAGGGTAGTATTCAGGTCAGTACTAAATAAAAAAAACATGCATTTTGTCTGATCCCTCTTGTTTTGGTAAAATAATTAACATTTTGCAGTGTATGTAAACTTCTGGTTTGAACTGTAGTTCTTAACATAGTTTTCTTCTGGTATCTTAATTTTTTAAGCTGTATCATAAATTTCCTTTTCCATATGACTCCAGGAGTAAATTGTAAAAAATTTCACATTACCAGTGGTCAGAAACCAAATCTGTGTGGCTTGCATTTAGCTGAACGTTTCGCTTTTGTTTTCCTTTTAAAGAGAGAAAGACCAAAATTTGTTTTCCTCTATCAAAACAGACCTGTCAGGATGACAAAGTACTACTACTACTAAAATCATATAAAATGACTCTAACTGTAAACTTAAACGAGTGAGGTATCTGTTGTAGAGCAGCTCTGAGTCTGTAATTCGGATCAGTTCACTGATGTTTGTGCAGATATGTACCGCTCTGGAATGGGAGTCATGGACAGAGACTTCAGCAGAAGTGACATGGGAATGAACCGGCCCTTCGGAGACTCGTTTGGAGGTGTGTGTGTGTGTGTGTGTGTGTGTGTGTGTGTGTGTGTGTGTGTGTGTGTGTGTGTGTGTGTGTGTGTGTGTGTGTGTGTGTGTGTGTGTGTGTGTGTGTGTGTGTGCATGCGCGCGCTGACTCTCTGATCTGTGTTCATCAGGTGGAGGATATGCAGGAATGGGGAATGCTGGGATGGGACCCATGGGTTCTGGATTAGGTCACTCACCTCATGCTCTCTCAGACAAAATTATACTTCTATATACCTAATTTTCTTCTCACATGATCCTCTTAAAACATCTTGATATTCCGTAAATATAATGTTGTGGTATTAAATGTTGCATGCAATACAGAGTTTGCTGTGTACATGTATCCAAACACCTTTAAATCAAGACACAGGTTACATTGTTTATTCCTTTTTTTTCTTTACTTGGCAGTTAAAAAGGTTGAATGTGTAAAAAATGTAGAATTGTTGAACATGTAGAAAATCTGCTTTTGCCGAGTATGACTTGTTCAGTGTAATATATATCAGCACAGGTATATTTGTAGCAATGCATTGTATGGGTCACATACAATTTTTATTATGTTTATTTTATTATTAGGATATTAAGTAAAGATCATATTCATTTTCTATTAGAAATATGGCAAAATTTCAGATTTGATTAGTAATATGCATTGCTAATGGCTTCATTTGGACAACTTTAAAGGAGATTTTTTTCAATATTCAGATTTTTTTTCAGATTCATTCAGTATGAATCTTATAAAAAAAGGACCCTTAAGGCTGGTCTTGTGCTCCAGGATCACATATATAAGTGTGTGTGTGTGTGTTTTAGGTGGAGGAGGGATGGTAAACATGGGAATGGACCGAATGAACTCCGGCTTCGACCGGATGGGCGGGAACATGGACATGGGGCGTGGCTTCAGCCAGTATGGAGGCGGCTCGGGTCACATGGGTGGAATGAGTGACAGGGGGGTGGGGTCTAAGGCCGGATGCCAGATCTTTGTAAGAAATGTACGTATGAGTAAACATTAGGGTGTGTGTGTGTGTGTGTGTGTGTGTGTCACTGAATCTTTGATGAGGGTTGTGTGTGTGTGTGTGTGTGTGTGTGTTTCCGCAGCTCTCGTATGATCTGACCTGGCAGAAGCTCAAGGAGAAGTTCAGTCACTGTGGTAAGTGTGTAACTCTTATTAGTGATATGCGGCAGATTAATAGAAACACATAAACGAGCGTCTCCGTTCTCCAGGTCAGGTGATGTACGCTGAAATAAAGATGGAGAACGGCAAATCTAAGGGCTGCGGGACGGTGCGCTTCGACTCTCCTGAGAGCGCAGAGAAGGCCTGCTGCATGATGAACGGAACCAAGATCAACGGACGAGAGGTTGATGTTCGTATCGACCGCAACGCTTGAGTCACACACACACACACACACACACACACACACGAGTCACAGAGCCCAGCTTTTGTTTTGTTTTAAAAACATCATGCCTGTCATATCAGCGATCTCACCAGCCGCTTCAGCTCCACGTCTTAGTGACCACGCTTCCTTTTCCTTTTCTTTTTCTTTTTTTGTAAACATTTTAATTTGTGGGACGTTTGTCTTGGGATTAAATTTTAAAAAATAAAAAGCTGGCTGTTGTACATGTGGTCTGGGTCTCAGTTTGTCAGATCAACACAAACGATAACCTGTAAAGTTATTTTATTCATTATTTATTGTTCAATAATTACTTGAAATATATGCTATTTTAGTATTATAAATATTTATTTTTACATTTTGTTTTCTCAAAAATAGTTTTAGGATTGTTCTTTTTTTATAATTATGTACACAATTTTAAAGCTTACAACGTCTCAGTCTCTAAAGATGTGTGATGAATAGAGTTTGTGTTTATTACAGCGCTATATAATCAATGATACTGACAGCATTGTCAAACAAATAAAAAGAGGTAGATGTGTTTATGAATTATTAGTGTAAAGTACTAAATATGACAGCAGGAAACCATCAAAATCTGTTTTATTTTTAAGCAATTCAAGAGTTTTTACGAAACACTTTTTAATAATTGCTCTTTCTTGTAAACATTCACTTTTTCTCTTTACACATTTAATGTAATTTTTTTTTCTTTTAATAAAGTCAAAACATTGTTTTTTTTTTTGTTTTAATTGATCAAGTCTTTTATATTGATGTTGTGGGGATTTAGCTTTGGTTTAAGATACGGTTGTAAGAAATGTTATGAATATTTTGTATTTGCAAAAATGCTTCTAGAATGTCAAACCCTTTTTTAAGACAAATTATGCAAAAAAAAAAGTTTTTTAAAATTCATTGTTAATATTAGGGCACCTGTAAGAGGTTTTATGTCATTTATTGGATTGTTTTAAATATTGATCGCACTGATACAGTAAATGTACTTCTGGATGAACTGATGTATCAGAGACGTATAAATATCTCACACTAAAGTCCATTTTTAAGCAAAATGTTTGAGAACTTTTCTTTAATGAGCTGGACTTCATGTCTTGATATACTAGGTCACGTTCCTAATCACACATTTGTGGTTGAACTAAAAGCCAGCGTGAGGTAGAAGACAGATGAGCCCTGAACGTGCTGAGAACTAAAGGAGCTACTGGTTTTCTACAATCGGTGGTCTTCAGTCTGAGCTACAAGCAAGCGCACGTCGAGCTCATTTTTACATTCGTTTTATTTCATTTATCATATTGACCTAAATCCCTGAGCCATAGAGTTTTCGTGCCCTGAAAACAAAGATGGATCTCATCACGAGTTTGAGATGTTTCTGGTAAATAGAGTACATCACGCTGAATTACTCTGATAGAAATATATTAGTGTTTCTTTCAGGGTTTCTTCAGGAAAAACAAACTATTATTTAGACTTTGGAGGGGATTTTATGATCCTATGCGACGTTTCTATAATTTAAGGACTGATGAAGATCACGCGTCACTCCACACCAAAGAAGCAAAAAACTCTCCGTTTTCCCTAGTTTTGCTTCATCCATATTGTTTAAAAAAACACTTGGCTTTTGCAGGTTTTTTTTGCAATCTCTAGGACATATTACTCAATACTTTGGTCACTTCTCATAAGCATTTTTCAACGCGACAGCAGTATATTTAACCTTCAAAACTACAGAAACACTTAATTCTTCAAATCATATCTCTACATTAGTTATCCACCTAAAAACACCAGCAGCAGCATTATATCATATAATCATAAAAACTAGAATTACATTATACATGTATAACTCTGTGTCTAACTCCATGCAGTATGTGGAGTTTCTCCCTTCTGATGATAGTCTCTGATTTCTTTGCGTTCAGAATATCATTTTTCTCTCCTATGTGATGTTTCTGTCATCTGTTTTTGAACTTTTTAGCAGTTTTAACATTTTTTAAAATGTAAACGTGCAGAGGTCGTCAATGAACGCATTTTGTGACGAAGCACAATACTTTTGCTCTTAAAGTTTTGAAAAAATGACCCAAGTATTGAGAAATGTGTCCTAGTCACCGTAAAAAAATTTGTATTTTTTTTTTAAATCAGACTATTGCTGTATAAAGTATTAGTCAAATGATTAATCACATCCTTTTTTTATGCGATTATATTAATTGCATTTTGTTTACACAATGTGTTGTGTGTGCTGTACATGTTTATTATGTGTATAGAAACACAAATACAGCATATATTTAGAAAATATTTACATGTATATATATTTATGTTCATATGAATTCTATCATCTAAGAATATAGTACTGTGCAATTAATTGCATCCAAAATAAAAGTTTTTGTTTACATGTGTACTGTTTTTATTATGTGTCTGTAAAGACATTATATATATATATATACATTTTAAATCCTATTTTTTGCTTTACTTTTTTTACTATTTTTTATA
The DNA here is from genome assembly GCF_018831695.1 of Puntigrus tetrazona. NCBI lineage: Eukaryota > Metazoa > Chordata > Actinopteri > Cypriniformes > Cyprinidae > Puntigrus > Puntigrus tetrazona. The sequence continues at coordinate 16,719,576 of NC_056716.1, forward strand.
GAAAGGCATATGTGAATGTGATTAATCATTTGACAGCACTAATATAAAGTTAATAGTCAATTTTAAAGAGCATAGAATGGGTTTTATGTGAATGTGTTATTCTTTAAAGTGAATGTTTTATGAAACTGAGGTCAAAAGCATTCTTCGTGGACCACCGTTGGACGCCGATGGGTTTGAGGTCGCACTGAAAGAAAAGTCCCAAGCTTTGGTTTTTGTCCCTTCTCTGTCCGTCAGTCTCCGCAGGCTCGGATGGGATTGTTCCCGATGATCCCGAGCTCGTAGAGGATGGACAGCGTGGCGAAGAGCACGTAACACCCGAGAGACACCAGCCCCAGCTTCCAGTCCAGCTTCCAGCCGTTGACGTGAACCGCCACGAAGAGGAAGACGATGGAGAGCAGCAGCGTGCAGGACATGAAGACCAGACCTCTGCTGTTGACCTCCACCGGAGAGCCGGGGTCCACAAACACCGTCTTGATGAACCACGGCAGACCCAGACACAGCATGTCGAAGACGTTCGAGCCCACGATGTTAGACATGGCCATGTCGGCTTTACCTGCAGACACGCAAGATTTGAGTGATTTCCGAAGCGTCACGGGACACTGAAGACTGAAAACCAAGCTGAGGGTTTCGACCTTCACGCGCCACCATCACGCTGGCCACGGTGTCGGGGATGCTGGTCCCCGCCGCCAGGAGAGTCATTCCCATCACCGTGTCCGGGATTCCCAGCGTCTCTCCTGAACACACGGGAAGAACATCACATGGTGCTAAAGCATTTCCTTCAGCTTGAGAGCCATCGAAAAACACTGAAACATGCAACCTCGTGAGTTTCTACGCAAAAGAAGATATTTGGAAGAACGTTAGCGACCAAAACGTTCCAAATATCTTCTTGCGTATTGGACACAGGAGAAAGCACAGGTTTGGGACTCGAGGACAGAATTTTCAATCGAAGAGGAAAACCATCCATTTGATCATTACTGTCTTCAGCGTTTGGACCCAGAACTTGTACAGGACTCCTCTAATGCCTTCATGAAAACATCATCACTGGTTCTGTCACGTATAGGTCTCCAGTGAGCGAGTATGAAGTGTATTAACAGCAGCGTTCATCATCTGCGTCTACAGAGCTGGAGAAAACACAGAGCTCAGGTGCTTGCTGTCCATCGGATCGTGAAACACGTTCTTCTTAAAGCCCAGCAGCGGCAAAGAAACCAAATATATTACCATTATCATGTACATCACCAAGCTAAGCCCTCCGAGAGAAGTAATTACTTATATGTACATCAACTACATTACGTCATTTATTTCATATAGCTTCACTGTGAAAAACAAACAAGAGTTCAATTCAACAGTTTTGAGACGAATCTGAATTCAGTCGTAAGCAGCTTTACAGGAAAAATAGTGTTCGTTTCTTTATTTATTAATGCAGTAACTCGATTATCGTCGATTTGATTCCAGAAACTGTATTTAATAAACACGTGTTCAATCTCGTCAATAAAACTTCAATATTATTGTATTCTATTTGATTCTGTTCAGTGCTTTGACAAAATCTCTACTGTTAAAAGAGCTATAGAAATAAAAGGGATTGATTGATTGATTGAATAAAATCGTTCCTTATTTACTTTTATGAATACATTTATTATTGTTATCATTGCTGCTGCCAAGTATTTCTTTTTAAAAGTTGAAATAATTAGAATTTACACGAGGAAATAAACCTGAACAGAAGTCACATTTCTGAACGCAGCGTTTCTTCTGCTCAATGAAGCCGCATTATTTAGAAAAGAAAAAAGTGAGGAAAATATCATTACCGTAGAATAACTGTTTTCTGTGTGAATATTTGTTGCTATTGGTTACCGTGAGCAAAGCTAATATTGCTGCTCTAGAATATGTGACGCACTGCCGTCTAAATCTGGAGCGAGATTAAAAAACGAAATTACATTTGAGAAAACTGTAATAATGTTTGAGAGTCTTCACTGTAGTTTCAGCTCTGGAGAGCAGAAGAGACTCGTGTTCCTCGTGTTCCTCGGGTTCCTCTCTCAGTACCTGCTCATGTGAATCTGTGTGACCGTGAGCAGGATAATAATCCTATTATATGCAGCTGCATCACATGGTTTCTCAGGGACCCCGTGGGCTTCAGCCGAGCGTAATCCACTCGAGTCCCAGCATCATAATCCTTCGGGATACAGCGCTGGTATTTCAGGAATGGAGCCGAGAGCATGTGACCGGTCTGTGTGTGACCCGCGTCTGCGGTGAACTAGCGCCGATCGATGCTGAACCCACCAGACGTGCTGATAACTCAACACCAAACAGGAGGAAACCAGGTTTCACACAAGAAAACATTCAGAAAGGGCAAATCTGTCACAATAGATGAGTCCTGAGTGATGCACTGATGCTTCGGCAAGTGTCTTGTAAACCTACCTACGTTTAGATCTTCAATTAAAAAAAAAAGAAAAGCTATATTTAAATCTCATGATCAAACAAAACTAGCCAATATTTAAATCTCATAATAGGACAAAACAGATAAAAATGTAAATTTCATAATAAAAAAACTACAAATAAATTTTGTAATTGAACCAATCCAATAATTATGTAAATCTCAAAAACAAACATTTAAATCTCGAGCGCGTGTTTACCGACGACGGTGACCATCCACACCAGCACGTATGTGAAGCCGGAGATCCAGACGGCCGACATCAGGAAGGTCAACATGTAGCACTTCCTCCAGAAGCGTCTCCTGCAGTCGGGAACGGTCAGGAACAGCAGCACGATGACCGGCAGAGACAGAACCCACAGGATCCGCTTCAGATCGTGATCCGGCATCGAGAACACACTCCTCTGCTCTGAGAGAGGAACCAGAAGAACACTCTGTTTAGACACACATCTTATCATAGCTATTATATCGAAAAATTGGATCCATATATATATATATATATATATATTAGTTCTGTCCAACAATTAATCACAATTACTAAAATTCATCAAAAGTTTTTGTTTACATAATAATGTGTGTTTTTTGTATTTCATTATGTATACATATAAATACACACACATTTAAATATATTTATATACAATATGAATTATAGATATGTTTAAATTCAAATACACGTAAATAATTTGTAGATATATACTGTATGTGTGTGTTATCTCTATATTTATGTATAGAGAATATGTTTAAAGAATATATTTTTGAATATTATTATTTTTATAGTATTATTTTTACATGAAATGCACACATATGTGTGTGTGTGTGTGTGTGTGTACATATAGAATTCATATAATTTGAGCTTCTTTATTGTTATTATTATGTATACTTTATTTATTTAGGTATTTAAAACCATTAAAAAATATATTTCTGTAGTTGTATTACATGTTATTGTATTTGTATTGTTATTTTCTTCCTATATATTCAACAAAAAAAAAGTTTTTTATTTACTCAGATATTTAAAACCATAAAAATATTTTTTGTCGTAAATAAAATGTAAATGTGTGCAACTGGACATCTTTTTATTTGTACTACTGTATTTTCACCATTTTCACATTCGGTTATTCGATGTGTGTGTATAGATTATCTGTGATGCCTGATTCTACAGAAACTATATTTAAGAGTCTTTGATAAAAAGACCTTTGGATTTGTTGTGCGTACCTTCGGGGATCTCGTTCAGGCCGTGCAGGCTGAGGGACAGGTGGGAGTATCCGGAGTCGTCCTGGAAGATGCCGCTGTCGGCTCTGGAGCGGCGCTGGAGACGGAGACCGCTGTCGTCACTCCATCCCATCAACGGCTGCTGCTCCTGAGAACTCTTATTCACACACCAGCAGCACGGGCTGAAGCGCTGCATCACGTACTCACTGATCTTCAGATCGAAACACAGCACACACACATACACCCCGTACACCAGCAGGAGACACGCGCCGTCGTACCTGCACACACACACACACACACACACACACACACACACACACACACACACACCCAAGATAAAATAAACTGCACTTCTTCAATACGCTCCCCTTCAGTTGAATCATTACAGGTGCAAACAATTTTGGAAAAATATATTTCAAGTGTAATTAGATTTTTTTAGTTCAGCTTACATCCCATTGGATTGACAGATGATGATATGCTCTGGCTTCACTTTTCAGCGTGCTGCTTTAAGTTATTATTAAAAACTGATTTGCTCAGATGAGTGTGTTTGAGACTCACGGAGGACTCACCAGTGAACTTTGTTATCTGAGATGATGGCGATGACTGCCGCGACGCTGATGGCATACGCCACGCAATCCCTGAACAACGGCCAGCAGGAGAGACGACCCACCTGAAACACACACACACACACACACACACACAGAGTGAGAATGAGTGAACATGTGAGTGTGTAAGTGTGTGTGAGTGAGTGAGAGAGTGAGTGAGTGTGTGTGAGAGAGTGAAAGTGAGAGTGTGTGTGTGTGTGTGTGTGTGTGTGTGTGTGTGAGTGAGTGAGTGAGTGAGTGAAAGTGAGAGTGTGTGTGTGTGTGTGTGTGTGTGTGTGTGAGAGTGAGTGAGTGAGTAGAGTGAGTGAGTGTGTGTGTGAGAGAGTGAGTGAAAGTGAGAGTGTGTGTGTGTGTGTGTGTGTGTGTGTGTGTGTGTGTGTGTGTGTGTGTGTGTGTGTGTGTGTGTGTGTGTGTGTGTGTGTGTGTGTGTGTGTGTGTGTGTGTGTGTGTGTGTGTGTGTGTGTGTGTGTGTGTGTGTGTGTGTGTGTGTGTGTGTGCGTGTGTGTGTGTGTGTGTGTCACACACCGCAGAGGTCAGGAGGCCACACGCAGCACAGATGCAGAGCAGGTTATAGACGGCTGATCCCATGATGGTGCTCACACCGATGTCACCTTTGGTCACGAACACACCTGAGCACAAACACACAC
>NC_056716.1:16729461-16749461 GCF_018831695.1 Puntigrus tetrazona
AATACACACAAATCCACAACAGCAACATGGGAAAAAAAATCTGTTCAAATGATTTATCAGCATTGACCGAGGGGCGGAGCTTGGAGTAGACGTCAATCATAACTCATATTTCTGTCTGTTTTTTCTGGACAATAAGTGAAATGTTTTCTCCCTCATCATTATTAGAGATCAGTCACAGATAATCATGTCTGATCAATAACTTTCAGTGTTTAATGACTTTATTCAGTTCCTGTATATTCATTATAATGGGTTTATGTGATGTTCACTTCAATTAGAAGTTATTTTTAGAGTGTAATAAATGTTAAAATTGATTATGTAATGTTTAAAGGCTATATCAATCAATCCATCATTTTTATTTATATAGCGCTTTTAACAACACCACAAGTCAATGGTGTAATATTAATATTATGTTTTTTTTATAGTGAAGTGAGTATTTCTTTGGCAGAAGTGACATTGGCCTTCAGTCATAAAGAAGATGTCATTAAAGCTAAGAAATGTGCTGTTTGTACATTCATTTAAAGATTGAATGTGAGATCATTCCAATATAAAAATATATTTAAAGTATATTTAAAATGGGAATTTTTAATATTAATAATTTAATAATTTTTAATATTTTTTTAAATGGGTTGACAGCACTAATGTAGAAATGTGCTTAAATATTTATGAATTGAGTTGTGCATTTGTGAATCTTTTTTTGTGAATGTAAATGAGGTTGTGCTTTTGCAAATCAGTTTTTTTTTTTATATTTGCAAACAAATGTTTTGGTCGCTTTTACTAATTTAGAATGCGTTAATTATACCTTATGCATACCTAATGCATTTTATAATATATCTCATGTATATCTGCAACCACAGTTATAATGCATAATATTACTCATCCTATACACCTTTAGAAAACATGATGCCTTAAAACTAGAATGCATTTTAATTTATTTATAAAAAGATTAGTGCTGTCAAACCATGTTCTGTGTATGATTATTATGTATATATTAATAAACACACATGAATGTACATATTTAAAAGATATATGTTTATATATCATGTGAATTATTTAAATATATACATGTAAACACGTAAATATTTTCTAAATATATACCGCATGAATGTGCATTTAGATATACATAATAAATAAATGTTTGTGCACGCACATATTATGTAAACAAAACCTTTTATTTCGGATGTTTGACAGCACTAATAAATACACACACATGTATATATATATATATTTAAAGTATATGTTTATGCAGATATATGTAAATATTTTCTAAACATATATTGTATGTGTTTACACCTACACACACATCTGGACGTGATTATTGCAGTTAAAGAACATATAATGCAGGTTTAGTGAATGTGAATGTTTTTTTGAGACTATTTTGGCTCCGTATGGGAATCATGTCCATCGTTGTGTTTTTCCCGTGAAGCTCATCGAGTTTATGAGAGTTCATCCGTCAATAACAGGCCAAAGAAAGCCGGATCGGATCTGTGTTTCAGATCTGAAGAAGCGGATCCAGTTTCACGACTCGTTCACACTGCAGTTCAATACAGCGTCGCACTCTGTCCTGATCACACACACACACACACACACACACTCTCTCTGAACTCAGATCAGAAGTCACACTGGCTCTGATTCTCTCTGATTCTCCGTTCTGTCCTGTCCGGAGATAACGAGTGTCCAGGGGGTCAGGAGCGTGTTCTCCTCTGAGCCACACGCGTGCACGACGCACAACACGCCATCTGATAGTAATCATACACGCAGAGACGCGCCTGCACCACCACGTTACAGTTGAAGTATTTATCACGACACTTCTCATCTGAAACACACACATCGAAATGAATCTGAAAGTAAAATACCCAATATGCATGTATTAAAATAAACCACTGTGTGTTTGTGTCAAAAATGGGAATATGAATGGGAATATTTTACTCATAAGAATTTCTAGGAAAATAATAATTTTGTGCAACTTGTATTTCCCCCATTTTAAATGCACATTCATTTTCATAGCTATCTGTGATCATATTTACCAAGGGTGCCGATATTTTTAGCCATTAATTTAATTTAATTTAATTTTATTTTATTTAATGCAAAAAACTATTTCTTATGGTTTTGAGTAAATGTGTCCTGAGGTGTTTTTATGAAATGAGCACAAATGAATATTAATGATGGACTGACCAATCAGAGGCAGGCAGGGCTCGGGGTGACACTCCTCCTTGTCGTGAGGCTTCAGTGTGTCCTCGCAGCGGTCACTGGTCATCATGTCATCAGTCAGACAGCGCACTTCTCGAACACGGAAGCCCGTCTCACACGTCTTTGAGCACTGCACACACACACACACACACACACACACACACACACACACACACACACACACACACACACACACACACACAAGCGGTTGCGAGGGTGTTTCAGCGTCATGTGGTTCTACTCTGAGTGTGTGTGTGTGTGTGTGATCTCACCGCGCTCCAGTCGGTGTATAACCACTTAGCTCCACAGGCTTTGAGGAAACAGCTCTGCTGACCGAGAGGTTTGTCCAGAGACGAGCATTCATACGACGGCATCACAGAGAAACCCTCGTCAGACCTCATCAGACACACCACTGACCTCTGCTGACTCCCTGAACCACACTCCACCGAACACTGAGAGAGAGAGAGAGAGAGAGAGAGAGAGAGAGAGAGAGAGAGAGAGAGAGAGAGAGAGAGAGAGAGAGAGAGAGAGAGAGAGAGAGAGAGAGAGAGAGAGAGAGAGAGAGAGAGAGAGAGAGAGAGAGAGAGAGAGAGAGAGAGAGAGAGAGAGAGAGAGAGAGAGAGAGAGAGAGAGAGAGAGAGAGAGAGAGAGAGAGAGAGAGAGAGAGAGAGAGAGAGAGAGAGAGAGAGAGAGAGAGAGAGAGAGAGAGAGAGAGAGAGAGAGAGAGAGAGAGAGAGAGAGAGAGAGAGAGAGAGAGAGAGAGAGACAGAGAGAGAGAGAGAGAGAGAGAGAGACAGAGAGAGAGAGAGAGAGAGAGAGAGAGAGAGAGAGCTGTAATAGCTTTCATCAGAAGAACCCTTTAGAACTAAAGTATTTTCAGGGCTGTGGTGGTGTACCTGACTCCAGGGCCCAGCGAACCACTCGGTGCGGCTCTCACAGGGGCCGTTGTTGCAGGGCTGGGCCTCGGGGGGCCGTTGGGTCCCGCAGCGCTCCAGGGGCAGGCTGCTGATGTGATTGTTGAGGCATTGAACGCTGCGTGTCCTCACACCCATGCCACACTCCGCCGAGCACTGCGTCACACACACACACACACACACACACACAGGTTCATCACAGCGACACACACCTGAGCACAGACCTGAGCGTCACTCACCTGAGAGCTCCAGTCACTGAAGAACCAGCTCCTGGTACACACACCTGCATCACAGTTCTCCACGTCACTCGGGCGCAGCTTCATGTTACACTCTTCATCAGCCACGATATCACCCACATTACTCACACAGTGCACCTCCCGTGACCTTTGACCCACACCGCAGGGCACCGAACACTGACACACACACACACACACACACACACACACACAAAGGGCCTAACATTAACACGCACAAGTGACAAACGTGAATAAAACTCAAAATGAATGAAAGTAAATCAAATGAAATGTTTCTATGCGTGAGAACAAGATATGGTTTAACATGATTATCAAATCCCAAAGATCGCACTTTAATGTAAGTATTTTAAGTTCACTGTTGCTATAAAACATTAACAATAATAATACAATATTATTTAAAATAAATATTCTAAAATAGTTCAATAGTATTATAGTGACATATTAGTAGTTTGATTGATTACATAATAATACTAATAATAAATACCAACAAGAATAAACAAACATCGTCTCCTTCTGTACCCTCACTACCAATCATCAGTTCTTATTCTGCTGGATCTATCTGCTGTTTTTGACTCAGTTGATCATCAGATCTCTTATCTTCTCATCTCTGGTCATCACAGATATTCCACTTCTCTGGTTTGAGTTCTATCTCACTGCTAGGTCTTTCAGGGTGGTCTGTGGAGGAGATGTATCCAAAACACATCAGCTGGTCACTGGTGTTCCTCAGGGATGGGTTCTAGGACCCCTTCTCTTCTCCACATACACTACGCTGCTACCACTGCTACGCTGATGACACACAGCTCTAGCTCTCTTTTCAATCAGATGATTCAACGGTAGCTGCACGGACCTCAGGCTGTCTGAAGATTATCTCAGAAAGATCATCACCTACAGCTTAACCTGGCCAAGACTGAGCTTCTCGTCTTCCTGGCCACTCCAGCTCTACAGCACGACTTTCTCATCCAGCCAGGTTCATCTACAATTACCCCGTCAACTTCAGTCAGAAATCTTGGTGTAATCTTTGCTAACTGCTGTCTGTTTGCCTATTAAAGATGAAGCTCTTTATATAAGACCCAAGCTGGTGAAAGCATCCGCAAAATGAAGAAATGTAAAACAAAATAATAATATAATGAAGAAATATTACTAATTAATTAACAACTTATAATTGTTTTTTCATTTTAGCAGAAACTAAATAATAAACAATATTAATAATAATCAATCCCAAGCTCCGCCCACTGCCCCCGCTGATAGGCTAGTGCTCTGAGTCCTCACGTGTGCAGCCAATCAGTGGCGAGCAGGGGCAGTGACGGACAGCTGTCACTCACGGGGCTCCAGTCGGAGCGGATCTGCCACTCGCTGCAGATCTTCAGCTGACAGGAGCTGCTGGTCTCGGGACGCTCCGTCTGCCGACAGAGACTGCTGGGAACACTCAGAGTCCGGTTACTGTACGACTGACGACACAGAACCTGACGATACTGTACTCCCAGACCACACGACTTACTGCACTCAGACCACTCGCCGATGTCCCAGCTGAAGAGAGAGAGAGAGAGAGAGAGAGAGAGAGAGAGAGAGAGAGAGAGAGAGAGAGAGAGAGAGAGAGAGAGAGAGAGAGAGAGAGAGAGAGAGAGAGAGAGAGAGAGAGAGAGAGAGAGAGAGAGAGAGAGAGAGAGAGAGAGAGAGAGAGAGAGAGAGAGAGAGAGAGAGAGAGAGAGAGAGAGAGAGAGAGAGAGAGAGAGAGAGAGAGAGAGAGAGAGAGAGAGAGAGAGAGAGAGAGAGAGAGAGAGAGAGAGAGAGAGAGAGAGAGAGAGAGAGAGAGAGAGAGAGAGAGAGAGAGAGAGAGAGAGAGAGAGAGAGAGAGAGAGAGAGAGAGAGAGAGAGAGAGAGAGAGAGAGAGAGAGAGAGAGAGAGAGAGAGAGAGAGAGAGAGAGAGAGAGAGAGAGAGAGAGAGAGAGAGAGAGAGAGAGAGAGAGAGAGAGAGAGAGAGAGAGAGAGAGAGAGAGAGAGAGAGAGAGAGAGAGAGAGAGAGAGAGAGAGAGAGACAGAGAGAGAGAGAGAGAGAGAGAGAGAGAGAGAGAGAGAGAGAGAGAGAGAGAGAGAGAGAGAGAGAGAGAGAGAGAGAGAGAGAGAGAGAGAGAGAGAGAGAGAGAGAGAGAGAGAGAGAGAGAGAGAGAGAGAGAGAGAGAGAGAGAGAGAGAGAGAGAGAGAGAGAGAGACAGAGAGAGAGAGAGAGAGAGAGAGAGACAGAGAGAGAGAGAGAGAGAGAGAGAGAGAGAGAGAGAGAGAGAGAGAGAGAGAGAGAGAGAGAGAGAGAGAGAGAGAGAGAGAGAGAGAGAGAGAGAGAGAGAGAGAGAGAGAGAGAGAGAGAGAGAGAGAGAGAGAGAGAGAGAGAGAGAGAGAGAGAGAGAGAGAGAGAGAGAGAGAGAGAGAGAGAGAGAGAGAGAGAGAGAGAGAGAGAGAGAGAGAGAGAGAGAGAGAGAGAGAGAGAGAGAGAGAGAGAGAGAGAGAGAGAGAGAGAGAGAGAGAGAGAGAGAGAGAGAGAGAGAGAGAGAGAGAGAGAGAGAGAGAGAGAGAGAGAGACAGAGAGAGAGAGAGAGAGAGAGAGAGAGAGAGAGAGAGAGAGACAGAGAGAGAGAGAGAGAGAGAGAGACCGAGAGAGAGAGAGAGAGAGAGAGAGAGAGAGAGAGAGAGAGAGAGAGAGAGAGAGAGACAGAGAGAGAGAGAGAGAGAGAGAGAGAGAGAGAGAGAGAGAGAGAGAGAGAGAGAGAGAGAGAGAGAGAGAGAGAGAGAGAGAGAGAGAGAGAGAGAGAGAGAGAGAGAGAGAGAGAGAGAGACAGAGAGAGAGAGAGAGAGAGAGAGAGACAGAGAGAGAGAGAGAGAGAGAGAGAGAGAGAGAGAGAGAGAGAGAGAGAGAGAGAGAGAGAGAGACCGAGAGAGAGAGAGAGAGAGAGAGAGAGAGAGAGAGAGAGAGAGTCACCACTAGATGTCAGGATAAGCTCAAGACGAACATCACACAATCAGTGCAGGGTCTACAACACACACACACACACACACACACACACACACACACACACAAGGCCGGGCAGGGCTGGACGTTACACGGCTCCTCCTGAGGACTGGGTTTAGTGTTGCCGTCACACAGACCGCTGGAGACATGAGCGCGAGTGACTCGGTGAACACACACGAACACGGTGGACCTATGACCTGAACACCACAAACAACACTCAACAAACCAGCAACCCATTCAAACCGAGAGAGAGTCAGCCTCTCATTCTGCACTCAGACACACAAGTGTGTTCAGTCTCAGACCATCCAAGATCAAGAGCAATGGCTGTGAATGGGTGCCGTCAGAATGAAAGGAGGAAGCGTTATTATAGACTCGTATTTGATGCTTAACGCTGGATTCGTTTGATCTTTTGTCTTCTCCAGATGTTCACTAATGGACTGCTGTGGATTATTCTGACGGCACCCATTCACATCCATCGCTGAGACATTTCTCCAGATCCGACACTCATCCACATCTCGAGAGCTCTGTTTAATCTGTGGGTGGACTGTTCTCTTCGGTGTAATGAGCACCTCGTCCACAGGAGGCGCTGCAGTCTGTGGAGCCGCTCAGCTTCCAGTTATATTCTTTGGCTCCGGTTGGAGGCGGAGCTGCAGGAAGCTGATTATTCAGGACAGGAGGAGGGTATATGACCCCTGGTCTCTTATGATCCTCCGGGGTCAGCCGTCCGTCAGCATCAGAAACAGCCGGACCGTTCACAGCGTTCCCTGCGGAGCGACGCAAGATACAGGGATTTCTCCAGTTCTAAAGAAACTTTTTGTCTTGGATTGGAAACTCCTTTTTAAAAGATGAGCATAATATACATGGACTCACGTGGAGCTTCTACAGCGTTCTCCGACGGCATGACGAACTCATAATGGACTCCTGGATTGGGCTGCTGGTAGATCATCTGAGAGAGACATGAGACAGCAGATCTTTTTGAGGTTTACCTGGATCATCCTAAACATCTGTCCATATCCTCAAACATACTGCAGCTAACAGGTTCTTGGTTTTGGTTTTTTATCAAGTTTGAGAACAATAATCATCATTCTCAATGACGTGAGAGAAGTATTAATAGTTATAACGATCCTCATGTAAATTAAGAAAAATGTCCCACTAATAATAACAGTAATATATCGACAATAATATTAGTACGATAATATTTGCTACAAATTATATAACATTTGAAAAATGAGACTAATATTATTTAGTATTACGTTGCAATAATAGAACATTAGGTTTCAAAAATGTCAATAAATAGCTAAATAAATAAATATGCATGAAATAATAATAATAATAATAAAAACTCACATTAGATTAGATTAAATTTTGTATGATTTTATAATAATTACATACTGGATTCCAAAATGTGTTAGAATAGCATAAGTGGTAACAATAGCTAAATGAATAAATAAATGTATTAAAATAAATATGAATAATTCTGTATTATATTGCAGTGACATAATATTGAGTTGGGATGGACGTGTTTGAGGCGTCACTCACAAACACGTCCAGGATCTCGTTGGTGGGCCCCTCGGCCAGGAAGGACTCTCCTGCGGTGCTGCTGATCTCATTGGGCCGCCGGTACGTGAACATCGTTCCCACTCCCTCATACATTCCTGGACGGTTGATGGCCCAGTTTCCATTAATAATGGATCGCCCAGACCGGCTGAGCAGGGCTGCACACACACACACACACACACACACACACACACACACGCGCACGCGCACGCACACGCACACGCACACACACGCACGCACGCACGCACGCACGCACGCACACACACACACACGCACACACACACACACACAGTAGCTGCTCAGAGTTATGGCCGGATCGCTGCTGACAGGGAACTTCAGCAGTTAACAGTGTTCTGACACATGCTCATAAACTCAGTAAAACACGCAGCTCACGCTCACTGACCTCAGGCTCATCTTTGCTCTCGGAGCGTTCACTCAGGATGTTTATTAAATCCTGTGGCTCATAAATCAGGGAAAGGAAAATCCAGTGTCCTGACATTTCATCCTAGCTGTCAGATTTTCCTACCAGAGTTTGCTGTGCATGCAATATTGCGTCATATTTATCAATCTGAACAATGATAATTGCTGCATTTGAATTACTGTAAAGGGGTAGTTTTTAGGGTTGGGGCAGATATGATCGGTATTAAAACAATCTAATAGGTAGAACATTTGATTTCTTATTGGTTTCCAGCCATAGATGCATCCACAACCACAAATAACACATAATTACTGTATTTGCATTACTGTAAGGAGTATGTTTAGGTATGTTGCACATTGCAGTGATGACGGTTGGGTACAGTTTCTTATCAGTTCTGATTCCCAGTTTTGATTTAAATATTAAGTTTTAAGTTAAATGTTTAGAAATCAAACTTGCTTATAATTCTGCGTCTCTTTTTGCAAAGCATTCATTGCTTCTGAGTAAAACGTGTGCACATGTTCGTTTAAATGATGGAGAGTGTGTTTATGGGTGGCTGTGAAAGCAGCGACTATAAAAACTCATTCAGTCTGGGCCTTTAACTAACAAACCAGCACTTACAGAGGGACAGAAATATATGTTAGGATGTTTTCTGCTGTAATTGCACAGATCTGATGTGTTTTACAAGCGCATAATGGTTAGGAGACAGTTTAAAGTGAGCTGCTCAGAAATAGCTGTTTCTGCCACAGAAAACAGATCCTGATTTGACTTTTTAAAGCTACTTTTAGTGCTTTCTCAGAACTCATTTTCGTTTACATTTTTGTTTTAAATGTGGTCAATATCATATTTTCAATGTGAACAAATGATTCTGAACTGCCTCACACGCACAACAGGGTTGCCAGGTTTTCACGAGAGAATCCACTCAACTGCTAGTCCAGTTGTGTTTTGTGAATGAACATTACATTAGTGGGGTCGCTTCAACCCACAAAGCTGAAAAACAGCATGCATTAACAGTGGAAAAACATCACAATTACACGCAAAAACTGTGCACTTGGCAACACGTGCTTAGTTCCAGTGAATTACGATATAACTGTTTAGACAGGGGTCGCATTGGAAAACATCTCACCGGTATTGGATTTAGGACCACATATGGAAGTGGCACAAATTGGACACTTTGCCCAGATTTTGGCACATTTGCCTGCTGTATGAACACATCCTAAGAGACATTTGGAGATTGGCTGTTTAATAAATGGAGCCTCAAAATCACAGCCAATCAGAACATGAGCAACATTTATTATAAGCACCAGATATTGTTATAGTTGCCATTATAGTTATCGCTTCAGTAAGTAATAGAGATCACTATAGTCATCATTAATGTTGTTGTGGTTAATTGTAGTTATTACAGTTATGGTTTGTGCTGTGAACAGCTCTTTACTCACCCAGGTAGTTCCTGCTCTTCACCATCTCGGTGACGTTGATCTTGGTGGCTCCCGCCGGGATCTCCACAATCTTGTGATAGCCCACTTTGGACAGACTGTGCTGGAACAGGCCGGAGACGAGCTTACACGCACTGTTATCCCCTCCACACACACCACACTTATCAGGAACCTTCCCAGAACCCAGGAGATCATCACAGCCGGCGCTCTGCAGGAAAGGAAGAACCGTATAAACTAAACCACAACAGATCATGTTCCATCCAAGCTACTAAAAGAGGTGCTTCTGCTTCATAAATCATCTTCTGAATATTATTAATTTGTCACTGTCATTACAATACAATTCAAACTGGCTGTTATTAAGGCTCTCAATAAAAACGCAACATAAACCCCAAATAATTAATTAATTACAGACAGGTTTTTTGTCAGATACTAGAAACAAATAGCATCATCACAACTTTGTTCCTTCTTAGAAATGGTATCTGTGAGGATTAGAGTAACAAATGACCTTCTCTTATCATCCGACCGTGGTTGTATCTCTCTGTGCTACTGCTGGAGTACCTCAAGGCTCAGTACTAGGACCATTACTTTTCACACTTTACTTAAAGGCTTTAGTCCTGTTAGTTCCTAGAAAACTAATTTCTCCCTCAGGCAGTTTTCGTCTAAAGCAGCCAACGTTAACAAACGTCAAAAACTGATCAGAGCAGATATCTGAGATAGAATGTAAACGCACAATTTCCAAACGACTCTTCCTAAGCAGGAACAGACAAAAAGAGTCCCGACTATGGTCCGACGTTGAAAAAGAAATGGAAATGCACCATAATGCGGTAACCTCACCAATAAAGAGTCTTTCTAAAATGCATGCAAACACATTTTCTTAAACTCTTACCATCAATCCAAACATAGGCCAAAACATACATGTTAAAAAAATACATGCAGAAAAAAAATCTGGGCTTGAAATTTCCAATCCAGGACTCAATATGTAGGTCAAGCCATGCTGCCTACTGCTGCTTACTGTTGCTATCTCTCTCTACCACATGGCTTTATTTAAAGTTATTCATAACTTTTGTGGGTTAAAATGATCCAAAATCAATATTTAAGCAAGTACATAACCAGTCAGTGTTCAAGCTTGTCATCCCGGCAAGAATCAGCTCTTACCTCATTCACTTGTTAGGATCCTGCAGGAAATGAATTGAGAATAAAATATAATAATAATTTGCATGGTTTGCACGAGCTAATCGATTGTTAGATTTAATCCCCACAGGTAGCAAGATTTATTGTAATGCTTTTTCCCTCAATTGATCAGAATAAAGAGTGGCACACTTGTTCAGATTACAATACACAGTGAAAAGTCTTATTTGGGTGATAGATTCATCCACGCAGAGGCCTTGCCGGAGTATTACCCATTAAAATGATTTTTACAAGGAACTGCAATTCTGGGTTCAACAAAGAGGTTAACTCCTTTAAGGACACCCTAGAGGTAAGGAAGAATCTTCTGAACAGGTTCCTCACTGGATTAAAGTGGTCTGCAGTCTGAAGCTGTGGGCAAACCCGCACTGGACCGGTTTAGGTTTGGTGACACAAAAAGCCAGCATGAAGTCACGTGATCCGTTTGACTAATGGTTTGGACAGCTTGATCTCCTCTGAACACTGTGCGTCTGTTTTCATGATGCGATGCTGACGTGAGCGGAAATGACCATTAATCAGACGTCAGCGCTGAACACAGGGAATATATTTCTCTTTTCAGCGCTTCATAAATCCAGCCCAAACTGTAAAAGCCAGGATTTAGCGAACAGGTGCAGAAAGACGGGAGTAAGTGACAGAAAACTAAAACGAGGAAACAATGGAGGAAAAGAGCTTGGAGCCGGCGAGACTGTGGGAGGTACACACAAAAACACCCATAATCCCTTGCTGAAGTCAGAGCCAGCGGTCACTCGGCATCTGACCTTCTGTCAAACCCTGTCCAGCTCTCCAGAACAACGGCCGTCTCAAAGAAAAACAACAAAAAAGCATTTAATTATCAAACTTTTTTAACACTCTTCATTTTGTCTCGGTAATGATTTCCACACTATAACGACAGAACAATAGAATCAAAGCGTTTCTTTTTACAGCCTATTAAAAAAAACATAAACAAATGACTTTAAAGAGCGATAATTTAAATTTCACATGATAAAACTGCATCATAAACAAAACATTATAATTCCAATTTTTTGGATGCTAATATAGTTATCATTAAAGTTATCATTATAGAAATAGCTATATTTACTGCTAGTGTTATATCTATCATTCTTGGTCTGAATGTTAATATAGTTATATTAAGCTGTACAATCATTATATGCATGGTTTTAGCTATCATTATAGTTAAAATAGTTATCGTTAGGTTTATTGAAATATCTATAGTTATACTCACTATTATAGTTTTGGGCTGGCTGAAAAGATCGTTCTCATTATAGTCATCATTATATTTATTGTTTGAGTTACCGTTACCATTATCGAGTTACAGTTATCGTTATTGTATTAGTTATAATTTTAATATGTCTATTTAGTTTGAACAAAATCCAATCAGACTTTCAAGCTATAATGATAACGCTATATATAGAAGCCCATTTACAGCACTGAACCAAAAACTTTAAGCTTCTCGTTTATATCATGCAAGAATTGTGAGAAGGTCAGAATTATGAGATGAAAAAGTCACGATTTTTTATTCAGTGGCAGACACAGGCTTCTGTATAATAATTATAGTTATCCTTATGGTTATAGTAATAATTATCATCGTAAAGTCCGTTTTGTTGGACCAGAGTCTCTTCAGACATAAATCACAGATGATGACTTTCAGACGATGAAGTAAGACTTTCCCAGAAGGACCTAAAGGAAGCATCGGACCTGAATCCAGGTCACTGGGTTCCCGAGAGCGTCTCTCTCTCTGTAGGACATCCGGTCTGTTTGGCACCCGGAGAAACACCAAAACACGGATTTTAACATTCCTAAGATTCCCTTCAGACTCGCCGCTGCCGACAGCTAACAGTGTTTCTCTGATTTTCAGAGCTCATATGAAGACAGGTGGAGATGATGGTGGTTTCTGCATGAAAACATCATCCATCATCACACGGATGTTTCTCGAGGCCGCTGGTCAAACAGATGCAGCGCTGTGGACAGCTGGACGCACCACGGCCTTACAGCACAATGCAACCCTACTTCAACTCTACTTCAACCCTACTTCAACTCTACTTCAACCCTACTTCAACCCTACTTCAACCCTACTTCAACCCTACTTCCTACCTAATTCAACCCTACTTCTACCTAATTCAACCCTACTTCAACTCTACTTCAACCCTACTTCAACCCTACTTCAACCCTACTTCTACCTAATTCAACCTACTTCAACCCTACTTCAACCCTACTTCTACCTAATTCAACTCTACTTCAACCCTACTTCAACTCTCTTCAACTTCAACCCTACTTCAACCTACTTCAACTTTCAACCCTACTTCTACCCTAATTCAACCCTACTTCAACCCTACTTCAACCCTACTTCAACTCTACTTCAACCCTACTTCAACCCTACTTCAACTCTACTTCAACCCTACTTCAACCCTACTTCAACTCTACTTCAACCCTACTTCAACTCTACTTCAACTCTATTTCAACCCTACTTCAACTTAAACCCTACTTAAACCCTACTTCAACTCTACTTCAACTCTACTTATTTCGACACCTGGCGTTATTGAATATGCATTTGTAGGAGTTTCCCTTTCAGATACAAAACGAATGGGAGGAGAGTACTAATAACTAGGTTTACTAACATTTGCGCTCGTCAGATTACCGCCGTTATTAAAGACTCAATCACACAACTATTTCGTGTTTGACTTGGATGCTGTTGTTGCAAGAACAGAGAGAATTGTTTCCAAGCGTAATCATTTCTGAATACGTTTGGCAAGCCATGTTATTTTTAATTAGCTTCAGGAAATAACAGAACCCTCAACCAGGAGTCATGCAATAGCAGCTCTATTAAATTCATAGTTTATTCGCGACTAGCTTGAGCTGCACTTGGTGTGTCTGTGAGTTGAATGCCGTGTCTGTTTTCTTTCGCACATTGTCACGTTTAGCTTCGACGTTCAGCTCCAGCCCTGATCAAACTCAGCTACCTGTGATTTTCTAGTGAAGACACCGGTGCTCAGGTGCGTTTGATTAGGGTTAGAGCTAAACCGGGAAAAGAGTATCCCCGCTCTAGAGTTTCAGACTGACTGTGATATGGAATCTCGTCTCTCCAGACAGGGCTCTTTGAAGCGACGGGCGGCTCAGGTTTGTGGTTCAGCGGCGAGAATGAAGCTGGCAGCGGGAAAGACGCAGTCGGACTGACCCGCCGGCTACGGTTACAGCGCCCCGGGATATTTTACACTCCATAATGGGCGAATTCAAACAAAAGCACCTTCACACACAGCGGAACACACACGTCTAGGCAGAACCAATGACCTCGAATTATGCCGTCTGAATTTGTTGATATTTCAAGCCCTTTACCGAACCAGCGCAACTATTACACTGAAAAAAATGATTCCAGTACAAATATCCAAGCATTCTTAAGCCAAGACACATTAACCTGAGAAGCAAGATCAAGTGAATTTATGCTTAAAACTAGAAAAATATATGTTTCCCAACTGAAAGATGAATTTCCTAGAAGCACTGACAAATATTATATAATGAATATTTTAGTGCTATATATATATTTATATATTAATAAATCAATATAAAAGTTTTAGTTTACATAACATGTGAGTGTAATATGTATATTTATTATGTCTTTATAAATAAACACGCATACATGCATATTTAAAAAATATATGTTGTTTATATATTCAATCTATTTATCTGTAAAATAAATAATATAAATATATACATATATAGTTTTAAAATAAATACTGTATTTACATAATAAATATACACAGTACACACATTATCTAAACAAAAACATATATTTTAGATTTAATTAATCATTGGACAGCACTAATATATATATATATATATATATATATATATATATATATATATATATATATATATATATATATATATATATATATATATATAGTTGTTTTTCTACCAAAAACTAATGAGAAATGTTGCCTTTTATAAATGTTATTTTATTAAAATTTGTATTTATTTATTTACATGTTATTTGCATTATTTTATGCAACAAATTGTTTTAAGATATTAATTTGGGTTTAACACAACGTAGTATGTTATGTCATTTAACGTCTTAAGTAAATGCATCTTGATTTAAGAGCGTTTTGATATTTTTACTACAAAACAAGACATAAATGCTTTTGCAGGTGATTGAAACAAAGCCGCTCTTTGTTGTGTGTGTAGTGTGTGTTGTGTGTGTTGTGTGTGTAGTGTGTGTTGTGTGTGTTGTGTGTGTAGTGTGTGTTGTGTGTGTTTGTAGTGTGTGTAGTGTGTGTAGTGTGTGTAGTGTGTGTTGTGTGTGTAGTGTGTGTAGTGTGTGTTGTGTGTGTTGTGTGTGTAGTGTGTGTTGTGTGTGTAGTGTGTGTTGTGTGTGTTGTGTGTGTTGTGTGTGTTGTGTGTGTAGTGTGTGTAGTGTGTGTAGTGTGTGTTGTGTGTGTTGTGTGTGTAGTGTGTGTAGTGTGTGTAGTGTGTGTAGTGTGTGTTGTGTGTGTGTGTGTGTGTGTGTGTGTGTGTGTGTGTAGTGTGTGTGTGTGTGTTGTGTGTGTTGTGTGTGTGTGTGTGTGTGTGTGTGTGTGTAGTGTGTGTAGTGTGTGTAGTGTGTGTTGTGTGTGTAGTGTGTGTAGTGTGTGTGTTCTCGTTCACCTGGATCTTGTTTATGCTGAAGATTCACTTTCTGACTTCTGTCATAAATAAAACGCAGTTGTTAGTGTCCTAAAGTCTTCTTTCTGTGATCATATAATAAATAAGGATCAGATGAAATACGGCGGTGAGCCTCTGGATGGACATCTGCAGCGCTGCTTTATGGCAGAGCTCTGCTCTCGTACGAGTTCCCACGATGCACTGGGAGCAGCAGCCAGCAGCTTATGGACGGCCTGGAAAGCTTCCATCCAGCTCGGCGTCTCTCTTACAAAGCCAACAATCAGACACCGGGAGCTCTCAGATCACTTCATCGGCAAACACCGCCTTTATGAGAGCAGTGATATCAGATGATTATGAATTCAGTTCGGCGTGACTGACGCATGAATCCTCAGAACTCTCTGCACGCTCATTTTAGACAGAAAAGTTTGCGTTTTTTACTTGCACTTGCTTTATGAACAGACACACAAAACATAAGCATTATTATAAAGGCCTAAATGGACAAAAAATGAAAGTGCACAGCAATTTTTTGGGGGATATAATCTACAAATCCACGATAATCCAACACAACAGCTAATAAAGTAATTATGCCTGAAAATACTCAGTTAGGGAATAACTTACACCTGTGTACTATTAACTACGACTTCTCCTTTTAAAAACATCTCAGTTTGCTGATAGATGAGTGACAATGAAGGAAAGAGATTTACAGTGTGATGAGAGTGTTAGCGATCGAGAGAGAGAGAGAGAAACGGGGCTCATGTGGAGGACGGGAGCGAAGCATGTGTCCTCCGAACGCACAGATGCATGCTGGGACTTTAAGAGCGCCACCGCAGGCTCATAACAGCCACCGTTTACTACAGTGATCTCCAGCAGTGGAGCCGCTTTAATTACCTGCAGACCGAGTACCAGTCTGTGACGCACACACACACACACACACACACACACACACACACACACACACACACACACACACACACACACACACACACACACACACACACACACACACACACACACACACACACACACACACACACACACACACACACACACACACACACACACACACACACACACACACACACTGAACCTGAACCCCATCAGAGCAGAAGATCAGACCTGACAGGAGCAAATAATCACACTCTAGCAACCACCTATTAATGTCTTAGCAACCGGCTGAAAATATGGATAAATACACCTACATTAACAACTAATAGTTTATTATAGTTATTTAGCATTCATTGGCAGACAGTGAGCTGATCACAATGTTCATTATCTCTAATAAAATCTATAGATATACTGAACAGTTCAAGCATGCAACAGTGTCTAAACATTAAACCAGCGCTTTATTAATAAATGTGCAGTATGATAGATAGTATATATATATATATACCATGTATAATACTGCACATTTATTAATATAGCAATATAAATTGTAATTGCAAATGATTTTCCTCAAAAAACGTTAATAAAATAGCAAAAAAATATAATATACAAGGTAGATGAACGCAGACTCTTAACAAGTCAATATAATCTTTTTATTAAATGATATATTGTCGTGTTTTTTGGTAGTGAAATATTTGAGGAGAGGAAAAATGTACCAAAACTTTCTGAAAATACAATAAAAGAATTAACTGCAAAATGATTACTTTTTTTTTTTGTCAACCGTCCGCCGACTCGAACGGTTAAATCATCCCTGAGTAATAATTCAAGCGTTAGCAAAATTAGTCAATTTTCCGTCTAATTATAGCCACCTGACTAATGCACGGCAAACTACACAAATACTGTCTAAATATACATGATAATTATATATACACTGTACACGTATAGTATATTAGGTAAACAAAAGCTTTTCATTTGGATGCGTTCAATTAAACGTTTTCAGCACTACGATAAATAAACTACCGTACTTGTCATGTAATCTATAAAAAAGTAACTTTATCGTGTAATCTGTACTTTCAAATATGATATGATCTAATTAGAAATGTATGTAGAGTAGATATACTCAGTGATCAGACGAAAACAAAGCAGAACGCTGCACACATCTGTGATTTAAGGAAAACCCCGTAAAACACACAGATCTCTCAGATCCTGTTATTAAAAGCCCAGCGATGATGTTTAAAGGGTCTCTGCGGCGTCGTATCATCTTCATGACGGAAGAGGAAGTGCTTCAGAGAGCATCTGTGCAGAATCACACCCCGCTCAAGGACGCTCGTTCAGCACGAAGCACTAAAACCCAGCTGAGATAGTTTACATTTACACTCGTCTACTTGTTAAAGAAAAAAATCGAACGCTCAGATGATTCACGTCCAATGAATGAATCGGTCCGATATTAAAAGTCCAAAAGAAATGAAAGCAATTATTTTAGTTGGAATTTTACATTTTTTTTTAATCTAAAATGAATGGATATCAAACGAATGAATCCCTCTGGCATAAAAACACTCTTCAGGTTCACAAAAAGAGCTTTTACTTCACTCTAAATCTATTTTTGTTGCAAAATAAAACAGAGAATCAGAAGATCCACAGATCTAGATGAACACAATGCAAACCACAACAGATTCATAAATACTAAACTCAGTCGTGATAAAACTCATCTGCTTCGCACATTGCTCCGATTCATATTTATTCAATATTAAACATCTGCATCTAACAAACATTCCTAAAAAGACATCTAATTCAGTCTCTGGAGATACGGTACGCAGAATAAGCTCCACAGCATTTCCGATCTTCAAATGCTTGTCTAAATGTAAACGGCAGACGAAACACACAGACCTGTGACCACGGCTTGCCCAGAACACGCATCTGAAGACAGACGACGAGCAGAGCCCCGACAGACAGCATCATGACACACACACACTCTCTGAGAGACTGCCTCGCGCTCCCGGAGCGCAGAACACACACTCACACACACACACACACACACACACACACACACACACACACACACACACACACACACACACGTGAAAGCTGAGCTGCTGGAGGAGGAACAGACTGAAAAGAAAGAGAGAGAGAGAGACAGAGAGAGACAGAGAGAGAGACAGAGAGAGAGAGAGAGAGAGAGAGAGAGAGAGAGAGAGAGAGAGACAGAGAGAGAGAGAGAGAGAGAGAGAGAGAGAGAGACAGAGAGGGAGAGAGAGAGAGAGAGAGAGAGAGAGAGAGAGAGAGAGAGAGAGAGAGAGAGAGAGAGAGAGAGAGAGAGAGAGAGAGAGAGAGAGAGAGAGAGAGAGAGAGAGAGAGAGAGAGAGAGAGAGAGAGAGAGAGAGAGAGAGAGAGAGAGAGAGAGAGAGAGAGAGAGAGAGAGAGAGAGAGAGAGAGAGAGAGAGAGAGAGAGAGAGAGAGAGAGAGAGAGAGAGAGAGAGAGAGAGAGAGAGAGAGAGAGAGAGAGAGAGAGAGAGAGAGAGAGAGAGAGAGAGAGAGAGAGAGACAGAGAGAGAGAGAGAGAGAGAGAGAGAGAGAGAGAGAGAGAGAGAGAGAGAGAGAGAGAGAGAGAGAGAGAGAGAGAGAGAGAGAGAGAGAGAGAGAGAGAGAGAGAGAGAGAGAGAGAGAGAGAGAGAGAGAGAGAGAGAGAGAGAGAGAGAGAGAGAGAGAGAGAGAGAGAGAGAGAGAGAGAGAGAGAGAGAGAGAGAGAGAGAGAGAGAGAGAGAGAGAGAGAGAGAGAGAGAGAGAGAGAGAGAGAGAGACAGAGAGAGAGAGAGAGAGAGAGAGAGAGAGAGAGAGAGAGAGAGAGACAGAGAGAGAGAGAGAGAGAGAGAGAGAGAGAGAGAGAGAGAGAGAGAGAGAGAGAGAGAGAGAGAGAGAGAGAGAGAGAGAGAGAGAGAGAGAGAGAGAGAGAGAGAGAGAGAGAGAGAGAGAGAGAGAGAGAGAGAGAGAGAGAGAGAGAGAGAGAGAGAGAGAGAGAGAGAGAGAGAGAGAGAGAGAGAGGAGAGAGAGAGAGAGAGAGAGAGAGAGAGAGAGAGAGAGAGAGAGAGAGAGAGAGAGAGAGAGAGAGAGAGAGAGAGAGAGAGAGAGAGAGAGAGAGAGAGAGAGAGAGAGAGAGAGAGAGAGAGAGAGAGAGAGAGAGAGAGAGAGAGAGAGAGAGAGAGAGAGAGAGAGAGAGAGAGAGAGAGAGAGAGAGAGAGAGAGAGAGAGAGAGAGAGAGAGAGAGAGAGAGAGAGAGAGAGAGAGAGAGAGAGAGAGAGAGAGACAGAGAGAGAGAGAGAGAGAGAGAGAGAGAGAGAGAGAGGATCTGGGACGTTTCAGATGAAGCCGCTTCCATAATCATACAGCGCATTATTAATACTCCAAAGCACATTGTTTACTATGAACAAAAAACATCATAACGCCAAAAAAAAAAAAAGTTTTTTCTCCTCTCACTGTGGTAATACTGTGAAAAACATATTCCAAAATAGTCCAAAAACATTAAAGCTATTATTTTATTTT
>NC_056716.1:16751961-16756961 GCF_018831695.1 Puntigrus tetrazona
GGATAATTATACATCACTTATATATGACGATGTGTGATATATGAACACAAGATTTGTAAAAATATTCTTGGCGAAACAAATGTGAGCAGAATTTCAACCGATTCGAAAATGTAAGAACATCATTTAGTTGTAAAGTCAGAATCAGGAACTGTAGAATTCAGAAAGTGAGAATTGAGATGTGAAGTTATAAGTGTGAGATATAAACTTGTAATTGTGAGGAAAACAATAGAATAGAATCAGAATTGAGAAGTTGTAAAATTAGAATTGAGATGTAAAGTTATATGTGAGAAATTGTAAAGTTAGAATTAATGTGTAAAGTCAGAATTGAGATGCAAATTCAGTATTTAGATGTTGTAAAGTTAGAATTGAGATGTAAAGTTAGAATTTATGTGTAAAGTCAGAATTTAGATGTAAAGTTAGGAATTATGTATAAAGTCATAATTGAGATGTAAAGTTTGAATTTATGTGTAAAGTCAGAATTTAGATACAAATTCAGAATTTAGAAGTTGTAAAGTTAGAATTGAGATGTAAAGTTATATGTGATAAGTTGTAAAGTTAAAATTAATGTATAAAGCCAGAATTGAGATGTAAAGTTAGGAATTATGTATAAAGTCATAATTGAGATGTAAAGTTAGGAATTATGTATAAAGCCAGAATTGAGATGTAAAGTTAGAATTCATGTGTAAAGTCAGAATTTAGATGCAAATTCAGAAATGAGAAGTTGTACAGTTAGAATTGAGATGTAAAGTTAGAATTTATGTGTAAAGTCAGAATTGAGATGTAAAGTTAGGAATTATGTATAAAGTCAGAATTGAGATGTAAAGTTAGAATTCATGTGTAAAGTCAGAATTTAGATGCAAATTCAGAATTTAGATGTT
The DNA here is from genome assembly GCF_018831695.1 of Puntigrus tetrazona. Classification (NCBI taxonomy): domain Eukaryota; kingdom Metazoa; phylum Chordata; class Actinopteri; order Cypriniformes; family Cyprinidae; genus Puntigrus; species Puntigrus tetrazona. The sequence goes on from NC_056716.1 coordinate 16,752,840, forward strand.
GTAAAGTTAGAATTGAGATGTAAAGTTAGAATTTATGTGTAAAGTCAGAATTTAGTTGTAACGTTAAAAGTAATGTATAAAGCCAGAATTGAGATGTAAAGTTAGAATTCATGTGTAAAGTCATAATTGAGATGTAAAGTTAGGAATTATGTATAAAGCCAGAATTGAGATGTAAATTCAGAAATGAGAAGTTGTAAAGTTAGAATTGAGATGTAAAGTTATATGTGAGAAGTTGTAAAGTTAGAATTTATGAGTAAAGTTAGAATTGAGATGCAAATAAAGAATTAATAAGTAATGTCAGGATGTGTTTGAGATGTTATAAGAGTGAGATATAAACTCGTAATTGTGAGGGAAAAAAGTAGAAAGTATCATATCTACAGAGTTTCAAATGCTCACTGAATCATGTTTTAGAACAAAGTGGCCCTAAATCCGACCCAGATGGCCTTCCTGCCAACATATCTAAATGTCAAGACTAATGCGGTGGATGTGGAGTGTGTGATCTTCATCCCGTCACAGATCCTCCTCATTACCCGAGGAAGAGATCTTAAAGCTCTGGATTTGTCGACTTTGAGAGGAATTCAAAGCATCTGAGAGAAGTGCCATGAAACAACCTGGAAGCGAGGTTTAACCTCTGCAGACGGTGGCGTTCGTGCAGCTTGTTCCCGCCGCGTCTGTGTTACATCTGATTTCTGCAGGATGTGTTGAAGTGACATGTCTGAAAAGCACAGCTGGACGACGGGCAGATTCCAGAGCGCTGAAAGCGTGGCTAATTCACTCACAAACACAAAAGATCCTCCGGCTCAGACAGACGACAACTGTTGAGCCCCGCACTGAACTCTGGGTAATCATATAGAGTTACAGATAACAGAAGATAGATAGATAGATAGATATATATGTAGCTGTAGAAGAGAAGAACTTCAGAAGCACAGAGACGCTCCACCAATTCTCTTCAAGAAATCATTCAGATAATAGAAAATATCATTTTATATATTTTCTATATTTCTGGTTTTGTCACTTTTATCAGTGTTTTCCCTTCATGAAGATGCAAAGATAAAGATTTCTACGTAGTTCGCTAAATGAGAAACGTTGCATATGGTTCACATTTTTAATATTTTACATTAGGTTGCTTTTATGTTATTTTATGCAATGAAAAAATATATATATATTCTGCTTGAGGTATTATAGTCAGATATATAAATATACAAATATAATATAATAATAAGATATGTATCGTACCTGAACAATAAGAAGCTTATTTATTTTAAACATGAATCTCAATGCTGTAATTCAATAAGGAAAATAATTCTGTTTTTAATGTTACATCTGTTAATTGGTAATATTTTACAATAAGGTCTAATTTGTTGACTTTAGTTAAAGTATTAATTAACATAAATGAACGATGAACACTACATTTATTAATCTTAGTTAATAAAAATACAGTCGTTGGTTGTTTGTTCTGTTGCATTAATAATGATTTTAATAATGCTTTGGTAAATGATGTAGAAGTCTTGTTCATTCTTAGTAGATAATTAATGTTAACTAATAAACCTTATAGTAAAGTGTTACCGGTTAATGAATAAATGCATTGGTACATCAACTGACAATGATTAATATACTTATTAACCTTATTAATGTTAGTATTAATTTAGTTTGATATAAATCAATACATATTATTACAAACAAATGACTAAAACCAATATAGAGTTGTGTGTTCACTGACATCTAAAGCCGTGTTGTACAGTGTTGCCAAGTTTTCCATAAATAATAAAACAAACATTATCATACTCGAAGCCTACTGTACATTGACAGGAATGATATTACAGTATGACACAAGAGCGTCTAGAGAGGAAGGTTTGCAGGACATCTCCCTGCACTGCAGCTCTCCACGCTCCTTCACTAACACACATACCTGACAGCGTCCGGCCACACACACAGACGTCCGCTTCGGTCCACACGGGGTGCCGTCGATGACCCTGTCCGCCTGACGCACGTAGAAGCGAAAGCCCACGGCCCGGCAGTTGAGCTCACAGCGCGGACCGCTGGACACTGATCACACGACACACACAGCATGAAAACACCGCACAAAACCGCTCATATAAATATATAAAAGTTACGTAAATAAGCTTTGCATTGTTGTGTGATGTGATGAAAGGACAATATCTGTCTGAGGTACAATCTGAAGATGCAAAAAAATTGCCTTTAAAGTTGTCTAAATCAAGTTCTTAGCAATGCATATTACTAAGCAGAAATTAAATGTTGATATATTTACAGTAAACTTAAAACTAAATATCTTCATGGAATGATTTTTGGATAATGGATCATCTCGACCCATATAATGTATTGTTGGCTATTGCTGTTTCTGAGATCTGAGAATTATCAGTATTAACTCTATTGAGAGAAATGGAGTTAATTATATTATATTATAGTTCATTTGTAACTTATAATTGCTCAAAAATTCAGTCATATATTGATATTGGGGAAAAAGCTTAATATATATATATATATATATATATATATATATATATATATATATATATATATATATATATATATATATATATATATATATATATATAACATATATAATAATATATAATATATAATATATAATTTAATATAATTTAAATATATTTTATAATATAACTGTAAATAATTTTACAAAAAATATTTTTGACACTACTAGTACTTAATACATACCAGAGTCAAAATCAATTAATATCTTTATAAATAATAATGTATTTTTTTACAAATCAGTTAAAAAAATAAATATAAAAAAATAAATAAATATAAATAAATAAATAAATATATATATATATATATATATATATATATATATATATATATATACATATATATATATATATATACATACACACACACACATATGTGTATATATATATATATAGTGTATTTTGAAGATCTTGAAGCATTTGCATGTTTCGTTCCCTTACTAAAAACTATTGGGGGTTTTTTAGAGACATGTAATGATTCCCAGCAGCCACAAGAGGAGAGCAAAGACACATCATGAAGGCAAAAAATAATCCAGGACAGGTCTGAAAAAGTCATTTGATTCTTTGTTGAAAAGAAACTAGTTTGTCATCAAGACAAAAGGTTGGCATGCCTCCACTGTTAGCTCATATACTGCCTGCGGCTCCACACAAACCATAAAGTGAATATGAATCAAACACTGGCCTGGTTTCACGGTTCATAATCCAGATCTGAGGAGAACATCGATCGCTGCACAGGATACAACACGCCGTGAATCTCCACTGCAGCGCACTTTAACTCACTCAACTTTAATTAGAACATGATCATTACAGCTAATTAACAGCTCAAATATGTGTGTGTCATTCAGTGTGTTTCTCCTCAGACGGCCAGAACAGATTCTGGGGCTGGTAAGATTTCACTCACCGTCATTGAAAGGTTCCCACTGATAGAGTCGGCCCATGAAGAGCTGTGTGTTGAATCTGGAGCACTGCAGCTCTCTGATTGGTCTGCTGGGCGACGGACAGGCCTGGACACACACACACACACACACACACACACACACAGCTTTTAGTTTCACAAGGAAATCCTGCATCTCTTCAGCATTTTCAAATAACATCTGTTTCCTTCAGAAACTGAAGAGTGCATGAACGCTGTAAAAAGTGTGTGAATATTTAAAAATGATGCAAACTATCACTAAAGGTGCATCATTCAGAAACATCATTCTCATTTATTTACAGCTACGTCAACTAATTCTAATCTACAACTACAAGTTAACTAACTCTCATTCATTTGTAACGGCATCGCCACTAACTTCAACAAATTCTCATTACTTTTTACTCTATGAGAAACCAATTCTCAATTTCCAACTTCACGTTACAAAGAGAAGAATAATGTAGTTGCAAACTAACATACGGTCAGTTGAATGTCCATCAAAATAAAGCATGAGCAGATTTTAAGCAGACAGACTACTAATACTCTAATGACCGCTAGCTGACATGTAGTTGCAAAGTTACTTGTAGTAAGTAAGTAAGTGGGCTATCGAAATAGCGTGTTAACAACATTAGCGGACGTGTTTTCACCATGGTGTTGCAGATCTTGTACTGATTCGGGGCTCCGGGGCAGGAGCTGTTTGGT
>NC_056716.1:16761961-16776961 GCF_018831695.1 Puntigrus tetrazona
AAATAATTAAAAGAACATTGACTACAAGAAGAGACATAAAATAAAAAAGAAAGGCCTCGGAAGTCAATTCCTAGATGAATAATAGAAAAAATAAGATACATGTTAAAGTACCACTTTGGGCAAAATAAAAATAATTCCTCTACAGTCCGATTTCTCTTGCAGCTTAACTATTATAATGGCAGAGCGACAGAAGAATCTTCCTCTTGTTATTTAAACGGTTGTCTCTTTGCAGTTAAATGCATCGTTCACCTGAAGGACACATCACTGAGGTCTGTGTGTAGAGTGTGTTGGTTCCCTCAGTAGTGAGCAGACGCGGGCTGCCGTACATTCAGAGCTCAGGCTGTGTTCTGGCGTGTGATTGGCCGTGGAGCCGCCGGAGGCTGGTCTGTCTGAAGGCCTGTCTGTCTCTCATCTCCAGAACGCAGTCTCTCACCATCTCACTGAAGAAGGACGGCCAGAGCTTCTGCAGAGCGTCTGCCTTCACGCACTGAGAGGAGGAGCGCTGGATGAGACCTCGCAGATACTGCTGCACCATCAGAGAGCGCTCCGAGCCCGCGCCGGCCTCCTGACGCACACACACACACATCAGAGACACACACACACACACACACACACACACACATGCATGAGTTACGCATTGACTACCATTCAAGAGTTTTTGTAGCGTGCAGAGCCGTACCATGCCGTGGAAACTGTGGTGCCTCAGGGCTCGGTTCTTGGACCACTTCTCTTCTCTGTCTACATGACATCACTAGGCTCTGTCTTTCAGAAACATGGGTTTTCATATCACTGCTATGCTGATGACACTCAGCTCTACCTACCAATCCATCCTGATGATTCGACAACAGCTCAGCTTGTCTCACAGACGTTTCTCTCTGGATGAAGGACCATCACCTTCAACTCAACTAAGGCCAAAACAGAACTGCTTGTGGTTCCAACGAACCCATCGTTTTATAATTTCACCATCCAGTTAGGCACATTAAAGTGTTACACATTATGTGTAAGCTGTAAATTGCTTACACATAATCACTGTAAATTCCCCCTTCTCATCTGTAATTTAATTTGTACATATTTATCTTTGTAATTTATATTTATATTTGTAACTATATCCTGCACTTGCTGCTTATTGCACTCCTGGTTAGACCTAAACTGCATTTCGTTACCTTGTACTTGTACATGTGTGATGACAATAAAGTTGAATCTAATCTAATCTAATCTAAACATAACTCCTTCAGAAACAGGCAAGAAACCGTGGATACGAGACTGATGATCAGCTGACTTTCTCAGAAACTGTCGGTCCTGCAGATTTGCTTCACTCAACATGAAGAAAATCAAGCTATTGTAACGGATTAATATAACGCTCTCTAGGCAGGTCTTTCCAGCTGGTTCTATCAAACCTTTACAATTAATCCAGAATGCAGCAGCAAGAAGAATCTTTAATAAGTCAAGAAGAACACACACTACACTTTTAAGCACTGCCTACTAAGAGCTGACTGCATAGAATTCAAAGCATTAATGTTTGCCTACAAAACCACCTCTGGCTCTTAACCCCTTTACCTACATTAATTACTTCACACTTCTATTCTTAAAAAAAAAAAACTTTTAGACTTGCATTTTATTCCTTTACTGCTTGTTTACTTAAAAAATAAATAAATAACACTAGTTTTTCTAATCTTTTTCTATTCTATCCGTTTACTTTCTTTGGATCAAATAAATGCAGGTTTGGTGAGTAGAAGAAAATTCTTTACTTTAGAATTATTCAGAACATCATTTTTTAGAGCGGCAGTGTAGTGCAGGGGATAATGCATGTGGACGCTTACTTTCTAGTGACTACTGTTTCGATTACAGAGACCGTCTTTGCATTTAATGAAAAAAATAAAGGTTAATCTCATCATTATACATCACTATCACTCTTTTCTCCTGCTTGATTCTGTTCAGTGCTTTGACACAATCTGTTTTGTTAAAAGCGCTGTTTAAATAAAGAGATTGATTGATAGACGTATAATCAGCTCTGTCTGACCTCAGGGCCGCCCGAGAGTCTGCTGGGATAGTTGAAGAGCGCTCGGCTCAAAGTGTCTCCCAGCTGTTTGCCGTTCTCCTTCAGGTCCTCTGGACTCTGACCGCTTCTGCGCCCGCGTCCGTCCAGCAGGAACTGCAGCTGCCGCTTCCTTTGGGACCGAAACCATGTGCACGTGAATTAAAGATGGATTATAATTAAGGCCTCTGAAGCCCATGCCAGCTTAAAATGATATCAAGATTTTTATTTAAATTCACTCTGTTCAGGAAAAAATAAAATGGAAAACATGGAAACTGCAGTAAAGTAATTAATTTTCAGAATGAAGAATAAATAAATAATTAAATAAAATATTTTAAATGAATTAAAGGAAAATAAAACACCCATGCAGTTTAAATTTAGTGAATTGCTATCACTTTTCCACTTTTTAACGTCGCTAAGGTACTCATGGTTGCAGCGGACAGATGAACAGAGGTTTTTAAACAGCACAAGAACATTTTTTTTAATACTATAAGTCCTGGGGCACTGAAATAATCCTGGACTCACACACACACACACACACACACACACACACACACACACACACACACACACAAGGATGGCAGCTGCTGTGGGCATGCACTAGCATGTCATCACACACAAACACAGGTATTTCACAGGTAGTGAGTCTTTTAGTCTGTGCTGAAGGAAATCTCTTTCTCACACACACACACACACACACACACACACACACCTGGACTCCTCCAGCAGCAGCAGCAGGCGGCAGCGAGGTGTTTCTGTCGCAGCGACGTGACCCAGAGCACCGAACATCCGCTCCGAGGCCATGATCTCATTCAAAGTGACCTGAAACACACAAACATCATCACGCACTCACAAACGCACGTCACACACATACGTCACACACACACACACACCTCAGTGCCGTTGATCTTCTGTAGGTTGAGGTGCTGCAGCCTGTAGATGAGGAAGGATCTCCAGAGCGTCAGTCTCAGCACCGGATTACCCTCCGGATGAACAGAGATCTGCTCCAGACGCCGCACCTGAGCCAGAGCCGCCAGCTGAGGCAGGTGAGTGATGCTCGTCTCCATGAACATCAGGTGCTGCGCAGACAGAAGTCATATAACCATCACCATTCACTCACACACGATTCATTCAGAAATGAACCGAGGAACTGTCTTCATCACTGACTCACTCAATTCACTTATTGAATCATTATCAATCATTGAATCATTGAACAAATCACTCACTCAATTTGTTCAAAATCATGGATTCATTCAGAAATGAAGCAAGTGGTCGTCTTCATGCGTGAGTCATTGAATCATTAACTCACTCAATTTGTTCAAAACGATAGATTCATTCAGAAATGAAGCAAGTGGTCGTCTTCATGCATGAGTCATTGAATCATTAACTCACTCAATTTGTTCAAAACCATAGATTCATTCAGAAATGAAGCAAGTGGTCGTCTTCATGCATGAGTCATTGAATCATTAACTCACTCAATTTGTTCAAAACCATAGATTCATTCAGAAATGAAGCGAGTGGTCGTCTTCATGCGTGAGTCATTGAATCATTAACTCACTCAATTTGTTCAAAACCATAGATTCATTCAGAAATGAAGCAAGTGGTCGTCTTCATGTGTGAGTCATTGAATCATTAACTCACTCAATTTGTTCAAAACCATAGATTCATTCAGAAATGAAGCAAGTGGTCGTCTTCATGTGTGAGTCATTGAATCATTAACTCACTCAATTCATTCACATGCATTATTCACTCAGAAATGAACAGAAGGGACCGTTTTTATGAGTGACTGAATTCACATGACAAATGAAGCAAATTATATCTTTATGCAGGAGACATTGAATCATTAACTCACTCGATTTATTTAAAACCATGGATTCATTCAGTAACAAACTGACTGACCGTCTTTAAGTGTGACTCATTGAATGACCGACCAATCGATTTGTTGAAAACCATGAATTCAATCAGAAATGAAGCGACTGACAGTCTTTATGCACGAGTCATTGAATCATTGACTCAATCAATTTATCCCAACAGCTGATTCATTCTTTATTCTTTATGAGCGAGTCACTGAATCACTGACACACTCGACTAATTCAAACAAAGTAGTGAATCAACAGTTCTGCTGTTTTTTGTTTGTGTGATAGGGCTCTTCACATGAAATATATATGTGGATGATTTTTAACCCATAAAAAGTTACAGACTGCAGCTTTAAGATGCATAAGGTGACTCCACACGTTGGAGCGGTTTTTGTATGAAAATCCAATGAATTTCCCATTTCACAAATGTAAAGACATTTAGGGACATAGGCCTTGGCACCTTCCCTGACTTGGACTTGACTTTAAGTCTGATTAAATGACGCAATTCTGTCTGGGATCCCAACATTTAAATAGAAAACCCGATCTTTATCCAAGAGCAGGAAGCGTTATAAACAGCATGAGATGCTCACCGTGAGGTTTGGGAACTTGAGGCGGATGCGCAGGAACATGGGGATGATGGAGTCGAAGTGGATGTATCTGAAGGCGACGGCGGTGACGCTCGCGGCCGTCTGAACGCCCCAGCAGCGCTCCAGAGTCTCCAGGGCCCCGGGGCCGAACAGACGCAGCGTCTCTCCGTCCAGCTCCGCCAGGTGAGTGTCGGACATGGACAGACTCAGAACGCTGGGCCCGCTGTCAACAAACACACACCCATTCAAGGAAATGACCACCCAGAAGCCATCCTACGACTTCCTTCTTTCAGACGAACACAGTTGGAGCTTTTTAAAAACGTACTCAAGCTTGGTAATGATGGTGGATAGCGGCCGTTATTTTGAAGCTCCGTAAATCAGATATATCTTCGGGGTTGATCACATGACCTCTGAAGCTGGAACTCGCCGCTCACTCAGTCAGTACGTTATTTACGTTATAATCTTAAAACTAGAAAATATTTTGTTACAAAAACCCATCAATCTGCTTCAGAGTTCATGTGACAACCCCCCGAAGGCATATAGGTTAGCTTTAAAAGAAGAAAGTCATAGAAAGACTTCGAAGTGAATAAAATATGGGGTCATTTTCATTTTTGAACTATTCCTTTAACCCAACATTTGTTTTGATGTCACGTGGTTCTCTGCTCTGATCATACTTTTCAATGAACGGTTTCATTATAGGTATTTGCAGCAATTTTTAGTAAATATCACAGCATATTATGCATTGATTATTACATCAATGACATTTACAATATCATATCTTGAGAGTGATGGAGAGACGACACTAGCATGGTTTTCTTAACCTTCAGGTATTGTTTACATGTAATGTGATCATACAGCTTAAACAAATATTTGTATATTTTAGCCCATTAATATTTATTTAATATTTTGATATTATTTTAATAAATAATTATGGCCCATTAATGATTTTTTTCCAATATTATTTTGTATTTGTTCAGAATTTGTAATGCCATGGTCTCTGTATGGCTTTTTAATAAATATATCAAGAATATTTCAGATCATACCTGTGTACTTGCTTTTAAGCTCTTCATTTGAGTTCATATTTTTAAATTGAAAATGTAAAAAACTTGCATAATTATACCCAATGAATGTGCAATGCAAGCAAAATCTGAATTTAAGCCATTCACCAAAGCTTTTCTTTACAGTAGATACACATGGACTGATATGTTTACGACCCCATCGATGAAGACGATCACAGCCTCAGCACAGGACAGAACAACTTCAACATGTCTGGACGGAGACTCTGAGAGGAATATTTGGACTCCAGACAGTTTCAATTCACATTTGGCTCGATGAGATCCACGGCATCTGTCATCCAGACCTGATACAGTTACCACAGACCTACACATTACAATCAAAGCCCAACAGAAAGCTTGCGTTTCATTGGCACAGAAACTGAATTAGCATACTGCATAGCAAAAATAATCCCTTTTTAGTGTGGGGTTAGTCAGATTTCTTTAAAGAGATTAATACTTTTATTCCTCAAGGACTATGGATCAAAAGTGACGTTACACAAGATTTCTATTTATCTGTGAATCCTGAAAAAGAAAACGTATGCCGGGCTGTCGGTCAGCAGCATTTCCAGCGCGCTTCTGTTAATTAGAACTAGAGCGATTTGTTTTGAGAGCTTTAATTTGGAGAGGTTCATTCAGATGGGAGTAATGTGCTTTTAATGAAGGCTGAAATTCTCTGCCCACCGCATACAGACAGAAACACTCACAGCATCTGAAGAGCATCCCTAATCACTCGCTTCCCACGCAGAAAGCCTTCATTTCACAAAGAATCAGATCGCTCTGCCGTAGATCACAGACATGCTTTTAGCAAGCATTACAAAAAACACACACACTTATACCAGTCTGTCTAACTTCTCAATCTCCTCTCTTATAACCAGATAAACCTGATGCTTATTAAAACACTTACAAAAAAACATGCAAATATACAAAAAGAAAAATCTATCGTTCAAAAATAACCAAGAAACAATGAAAAAAAAATCATCAGCTAATTCATTAAATTATAAAAAAATATATTTTTAAAGGTAAATAATTAAATTATACAATGTCAAAATAATTAAAAACTTCATATTTAAACAAACTAAACATATTCAATTCAATGAAATAATAAAATCAAAATGCATCACTCTTTCGTAATTAAATTAAAAGAATTCAAACATTTCTCATTACTAGGAATAGTAATGAATGAAAGAAAAGAAATGAAGTAAATCATTTATCACCTGCCACCACTGCATCCCTATTGGTCAATTACCTGAACAACCCACTAATCAGAACAAACTAATCAACTAATAATCGGGACATGAGCATGAGTTCTGAAATGTCTGCTCAATTCCGATTCTGTGATGTGTGTATTAAAGAGTAAGAGTAGAGAAGCGCTCAGTGTACCTGGAGTCCCGGGGGCTGTTCGGTCGACTGGACGATCGAAGCCTGCTCTCATTCCCTCCGGCTGAGACTGTGAGAGGACTCAAGCGCCTGTGACACACACACACACACACACACACGTCATTATACACATTTGTGTCCTCATAAACCACAAACGTCAGTACACACACACACAGTCACAAATTTCTTCAATGAACTTCCTTTTATTCACCACAAGACGTCATTATGCACCACACAGACATCACCCTGGACTTCATTTCCCATAGTTCTTTGCACAGATTGGTTTCACCTGCCTTCAGTTACACACTCACCTGATCAAAGCTGCATCCAATCAAACCTTGTATAGCGCTTATCACTGTTTCAGCTGAAGGCTTGCCATGTACCTGTTTGCTGTTATCCATTTGCAAAACGAAAAGACGCCACGCATCTCGTTACACACACACACACACACCTGGGCTCGTCCGGTGACGTCTCCTGAGCGTTCCCATTGGTCTGGGCGGGGCTGTGGGCGGGGCTGTTGTCTGGACTGGCGTCTTCCTTTGTGCCGTTCTGGGCAGGAAGCTCGAGGCAGGCCTTAAGCCCCTCCCACTGCTGCGCTGCGTTCTGGATCGCCAGACGGCGTCTCTCCTGCAGATCCAAAACACATCCATCACATCCTGCCAGGACTGTATCTACTACAGATCATCAGGTTTGAGTCACTCACCAAGAATTATTGAAATGATTAAAAAAGGTCCAATTAAAATTCATAATTTTGCACATTAAAATTAATTGAGAGTTTAGGTAATTGAAATCTTAATTTTTAATTGCACATACTAAAAAGATTCAAATGAATTATAAAAGTTTGAAAAAATTAAACCATAAAAATGTAACATCAAGTCAAATTATTATAAAATGAAAATAATGCAAATAAAAAACTCAATTGTATTAAATGACTTTAAAATAAAACACAAAAATTAAAGTATTTTAAAACAAAAACAACCTAATGAAAAAAATGCATGATAAAAATGTCAAATTTAAAAAAATAAATTATAAAAACAAAACAGTTACTAAACATTTACATTACAACAGAGAACCATGAATGTGTTGTTAAATGATTAAGATATGAACTTGATTAGCAGTTTTGATGAGAATGAACTGTTATATATTCATAATTAGAGCCTGATGGGCTTCAGATCAATAGGATTCTGGTGAAAGACTTGTCTTTTTATGTTCCTGAACTTCAGTTGATCCTCGGGAATAAAGACTGGGACTGAATGTGTCACACAGATGTCAAACGCATTTGATTGGTTCCCAGCAGATGTCTGGATGAGCTGCATATCCCATCATGCACCGGAGCAACATCTGATGCTATCCGCAAACAGAGTGTGTGTGTGTGTGTGTGTGTGTGTGTGTACCTTGTGCGCAGCCTGTTTGTGACTCTCCTTCTTCTTCTCATCCTCCTTTCGTGTTGAAACACTTGCTGTGCGTCTCTCCTCCTCCTGAACAACAGAAGCCTGTCAGGATGCGATTAAGGAGCGCACCGAGGCATTTGTAAAGTGTGTGTGTGTGTGTGTGTGTGAGAGAGATTATTTTCAGATGATCTGCCATTATGCCAGCTGTTTGTTTCCCAGCATGCACTGCAACAGGAGGCTGGTACGGGATTTAAAGGTTACGTAAAAGAATAATGCACGGCCAGCTGTGTGCTAAATGTTTGACAATGCTGATAACGCTAGCCATGCGTCATCCTGATTATACCACAGTCACTTGCTAGCGCCGGCAAGATCATATTTATTAAAGGAACAGTTCACCTTAAAATGAAAATTTGGTCATTCGGCCTCGAGTAGTTCCAAACCCGTATAAACTTCCATAGTAGGAAAAAAAATACTATATGGCAGTCTTTTTTTTCCTACTATGGAAGTCAATGGTGACCCAAAACAGCCTGGTTACAAAATAACAGAATTTTTATTTTGTGGTGAACTATTCCTTTAAAACAGAACGGTGACTTGGAAATACCTGTTCATTAAACAGCTTTAATGCATACCTTCCAGCCAATCACAATGGACTATTCAGACAGAACATGGTATAGTAATAAATGAGTAGCTGTATAAACAGCCGTGAATGTATGTCAGCTCACCGTGACGCGCTTCATGTCGAGCAGCTGAAGACGTGGAGAGCAGCGGAGGAGAGTCTGTCTGTAGCATGACTCCAGCGCCACAGGATTCCCATCAACCCTCAGCTCGCTCAGAGAGCGGCAGAGCCACAGACAGGCCAGCGCATCCAACCTGCCCCGGAAACACCGGCAACAACACACGGCTTCAAAGCAGCTTCAAGATATCACAGCTGTATGGAAGCCTGCTTCTGCCAGGAAATCAATCACAAAACATCACAATTCAGCTATAAACTCAGGGAGGACCCAGAGACGGAACAAAGAAAGAAAGACGTGAGGACGGAGAAAAAGTGAGAACTGCAAACAATTTATTCAGAATTTATTTGTTGTAAGATATCCACTGAATCGATACGAGCTCATAAAAATCATGAAAAGTCAAAAAAGTGAGAGTTGAGATAAAGGGCAAGAAATAAGGTCAGAATTGTATTATAAAAAGTTTTTCATTTCGTGACATAAACATGCTTCCATGTCTCCACCCAAAACTGAATGAATGCATTTATTTTACTCAGTTTGACAAAAAACAATGAGTGACCCTGACCCTCGGTTAATCCCTCACACACACACACGGCCGGACACACACTGGAGGACACACACACACACACACAGCCGGACACACACACACTGCAGGACACACACACACTGCAGGACACACACACACACTGCCGGACACACACACACACGGGCGGACACACACACACACACACACACACACACACAGGCGGACACGAACACACACACAGGCAGACACACACATGCACACACACACACAGGCAGGCACATACACAGCAGTATGACACAGCAGTAATGAGAAACACACACACACACACTGGAGCGCTCGGCCCATCACACCGCATCAGACTGCAGAGCTCCCTTAGCAACCACAGCACTCGCCATGACAACACAGTAAAAACAGGTTCCTATAGTTACACAATCAGATACACTGGACGACTGTCAGAACCGCGCGTACGTGTGTGTGTGTGTGTGTGTCGCAGCCCTGCGCTGCTGCAGCACGAGGACACGCGCGTCCTCAGACAGGACGGGGTTAAACACACACTCTTACCTGCTGATGCTGTTAGCGCTGAGAAACAGACGCTGAAGACGAGGAAGACTCTCCACATCCGTCTGCAGGCGAACAGAAACACAGAGAGATGATGCTGCATCCCACAGTCACCGGCACACGATCACACACACACACTGACGGGAGGGGCAGCGGAAGAGCAGGGCGACTGCGGGGGAGGGGAGAGCGTGTGTGTGTGTGTGTGTGTGTAAGTGCTGGACAGCAGAAACAGCCAGTCATTTGCTTCAGCTGAGGGTTTTTCACAATCAGTGAGTGGTTGCTATGGTTACTAGGACATTGGTAACGTTGCTAAAATGTTTCCAGATAATCTCTAGAATGTTAAGGGTAGATGTCACTAAATGGTTGCTAGGGTGTTGAGGATGGTTGCTAGGATTTTTAGGATGGTTGTCATAGGGGGTTGCTAAGATGTTTGGAATGGTTCCTTAAGATGTTTGCCAAGACGAATAAATCTAGAATGAAGAATATTCTGCACTCGTTATTGGATCAATCAGTAAACAGCACAAAGCCCGCCTGCACTGATCATCCTCTCTCTCTCTCTCTCTCTCTCTCTCTCTCTCTCTCTCTCACTGAAGCTAAATTTAGCAGCGATGTCCCAGACACCGTCCGGCTGATGTGCTGCTCAGCTCCACCAATCACAGACAGAGAGACGCCTTTAGTTCACCATCGAGCGTCCAGATCCTCACCACAGACGTGATGCTGTTGTGTCGGAGGTTGAGTTCGGTCAGACAGTTCAGTCCCTGCAGGTTCTCCACTCGAGCGATGCGGTTTCCAGAGAGATTCAACCAACGAAGCTTCGACAGACCAGACACGTGTTCGATCTGAGAGATCTGAGGAGAGAGAGAGAGAACTTTCTGTTCATCCTGAAAAAATGTAATGCATTGCAGTTTCAACTAAAATATCGGTCAGTTTTCAGCATTGATAATAATGTTTCTCGAGAAGTAAATCAGTATATTATTATGATTTCTGGAGATCATGTGACACCGGAGTAATGATGCTGAAAGTCACAGAAATAAAGTACACTTTAACTCATATTTACACGCTGCTTGAAATTTTAATAATAGTTTTGATCAAATAAAATCAGCCGTGGTGAGAGCAGAAGAGAGTTTTGAAGCCCAGCTAACCTTTGATGGGGGTTTACACGTCACATAATCAGAAAAATCTATTATGCTCAAGTTTTATATCATATTTTATTTCTGATGTGCACCATGAAAGATGTGTGCTGTGGGTTTAATCACAGCAGTGAAGAACAATCATGTTCTGTGTCTAATTTTTTGATGCACACACACACACACCTACACACGCACACACACGCACACACACCTACACACACACACACACACACACACACACACACACACACACACACACACACACACACACACACACACACACACACACACACACACACACACGCACGCACACACCTATCATCAGGCCTGTTTAAAGTTTACAGTGAAATGAAACAGATGCAGAGATGCAGTTTAGACGTGGTTTAAAAAGAAACTTGTTGTTCTTCAAAGGCGACGCCTCGATAAACTTCACCCGAAGCAGCACTTAGCATGATTAAAATAGACCGCCGCGGGAAATCCATCAAATGAAACCCCTGCGCCTCCTCTCATGATGAGGGATGTGATGATTATTCACAGCAGTGAGGGGGCGGAGCTACTTATGCACAGTATAATTAAACCACCAATCAACCAATCAGCATCCGCCTCCACAATCACAACAGAAATATCACAAACTGCTTCCCAGGAACACAGAGCTAAAAACATGATGTGTTTAACCTTAAAAATGCCAACGGTCAAAATAATCTAAATGTTTCTGATTTACACATAACTCTAAAGAACTGAATTCATGATGAAACGCGAGCGCTAACAGACAATTTTTCAGAAGTTATAAACTCCAATACTGAGCACAAAAAGACTTAGATGTTCTCAGATTTAATATCTTGCAATTCTGATTTTAGAACTTGAAAGCGCAAGTTCATATCACACGGTTTTCTCAAGATTTTTCTTGTGCAATTGTGACTTTATATACTGTAATTCTGAGAAAGAAGTCAGAATTGTGAGATAAAAAGTTGAATTTTTTTTTTCTATTTTTATTCAGTGGCAGAAACTGGTTTCCATACATTTGAGCGCAAGAGAAGAAGACTGGAAGAACTTGGTTCTGTACGTTGGCTGTTGATTGGATGCTGAGATATGGGCGTGGCTCTTAAAATCAAGAGGGCGGGGCTTACATACACTAAATGAAATTCTATATAAATCACCAGAGAAAACAACCATTTACAATGTTCTGATTAAACGTTACAAGCTCAAAAACATAAAAAAAAACATATAAATGAACAAATTGTTAATAATGAAAAGAAAAATTATTTGCATGACTGAGTGACACTTGATGGTGTTTAATAGTGATTTAGACAGCTCTCAGTGACTTAGAATGATAAAATCATACGTGATATTGCCTGAGAATCTGTACCTGATTACTGTGTAAGTCCAGGACGTCCAGTTTAGTGAGGCCGTCCGTATCACTGATCCTCTGGATTCTAGTGCATTGAGAGAAAACAGTGAGGAGGAGAAAAGAAGTCCCTCGAGACGCAGCGCTGACAGAGAGTCATGAGATCCTGCAGCATCCAGAGCTTTGAAAACACCTCCATTATAAAAACATTACTTTTATACGCTGTACTTTTATAAACCAAGCATTATAAAAGGATTTGGGTCATGTCTTCTAATGTACTTTAACAGTGCACTGCAGGTCCTCATGAATAATCAGAAGCAAATCTCCACATTCAGTGCAACGCTTAAAAAACATGACAAACTATCAGTTGCGAAGGCGAAGAATCTGCAAGCGTTATAATGCATTTTAATTTCAGTTATCATTATTTATTTAAAAAAATGATGCATTATAATGCATCCTTTATTATCATAAAGTGTTACTGAAATATTCTGCATAATTGTTGTGAAAAAAACGTTGGAATGCAAAACAGATTTAATGCTCCTGAATCTGGGCTAAATGTTTTTCCTGAGGGAATATGATCTGGACGTTTCCAAACATCAGAATACAGCTCACTAAATAAAACACACACGCTTTAGTTCAGATATCAGACGCTGACAGTTTAATTGGAGTCGTGTTGGTTTTAAGAGCAGGGTGTGAGCATTCCTGTGAGATTACACATCTGCACCGAGATGAGAGAGAGAGAGAGAGTGTGTGTGTGTGTGTGTGTGAGAGTGTGTGTGTGTGTGTAAAAGAGAGAGAGAGAGAGTGTGTGTGTGTGTGTGTGTGTGTGTGTGTGTGTGTGTGTGTGTGTGTGTGTGTGTGAGAGTGTGTGTGTGTGTAAAGAGAGAGAGAGAGTGTGTGTGTGTGTGTGTGTGTGTGTGTGAGTGTGTGTGTGTGTGTGTGTGTGTGTGTGTGTGTGTGTGTGTGTGTGTGTGTGTGTGTGTAAAGAGAGAGAGATGTGTGTGTGACCCAGCAGCCCACACACACTCACACTCTCACAAACACACACACACACACACACACACACACTCAAACACACACACACACACTCTCTCTTTCTCTCACAGACACACACACTCACACACACTCTCTCTCTCACACACACACACACACACACACACACACTCTCTCTTTCTCTCACAGACACACACACTCTCACACACACACTCTCTCTCTCACACACACACACACACACACACACTCTCTCTTCTCTCTCTCACAGACACACACTCTCACACACACACACACACACACACACACACACACACACACTCTCTCTCACACACACACACACACACACACACACACACACTCACACACACTCTCTCTCTCTTCACACACACACTCTCTCTCTCTCTCTCTCTCTCTCTCTCTCTCTCTCACACACACACACACACACCTGTTCTTCCCGAGCAGCAGCACACGCAGCGAGGTGAGGGAGGAGACTCGGACATGTCAGTCAGACGGTTGTCATAGAGATCGAGGATCACAAGGCGCTGCAGGTGGTTCAGGTCCTGCAGGTGTGAGATGAGGTTGTGCTGCAGGTTCAGGAGACGCAGGTTCTCGGCCGCGTCCAGATGAGGGACGTTCGTCAGACCGCGTCTGCAGGACACAGATCACAGAGCAGCTTTAATCAGCTAATAATTACTGCATTTGATGAACGCCTCTGCCTTCAGAAAGACTCTCCTGCCTCCTGCTGGTCTGTGTTCATCACACACACACACACACACATTGGAATTACAAAAATTGGAATTAGTATTTTTATTTATTTTATTATTGTGCTTTATTTTTATTTATTATATTTATTAAGAAACAAAAAATATATTATAAATCTAAATAAACAGAACTTAAAATGAGTACTATTTAAAATACTGTTTATTATTACAGTTTCATCAAAAATGTTCATTTTCAAAATGCTGCTTAAAAACAGCGTTAAACACAGTTTTATGCAGTTGCTAGGGGCTCTGAGTGGTTGCTAGGTGTTTATTAAATGAACAGGATACCGGTCCAGATCCAGTCTCTCCAGGCAGGAAGTGATGTCATCTCTGAAGCTGAAGCCAGACAGGAAACATGGGAGAGAACTGTCACGCAGACTTCCTGTGTCACCTGAAGAAGAGCCGTTATGATGAGAGTTATAATAATAATAATCATCAAGAAACTCACGAGTCTGGTGTAAGTGTGTGTGTGTTGCATCTCACCGTGTGTGTGAGCGTGCGCTGCTTTGGGCCCTGCGCTGTGAGGGGCCCTCTTCACACGATACGCCTGCGGCCCCGGATCCACCACCATCCCCACGGGAAGAGCCACAGGAAGAGAGAACACACTGTGATCCGGAGACACCTGCTCGGCATCATGGGAAAGAAGTGAAGAGCGCAG
>NC_056716.1:16781961-16791961 GCF_018831695.1 Puntigrus tetrazona
AAGCTTTCTTTCTGCCAAACATCAGGTGCTCCATGAAGGGATTTATGCATCAACTACACTGATTATCAGGTCTTGGGCACTTCATTTAGACTACTTTAAAGGGGTTTTTCTGGACTGTGTGACACTTGGCTCCCTCAGAATCCAGGTTTTCGTCTCAGAAGAATCCAGTGAAACCAGACATCAGTAGAGAGAGGATCTATTCAGCTTATAGATTGTGCCTGGTTTTAGATTCAGTGCTGCTGCGTGGCTCATCTAATAATATTGATGCACTTTATACAGTATTTACTGGGGAAAAAAAAAAGTCTCAATTTCAGGCTGTGCGTCTTGATGAAGCCCTACAGAATCTGCTGTGAGGTAACTGCATCCTAAAACGTAAAAGAAACCCATGTACTTTCACTAATAAAGACCCAGTTTCTACTTTATTTTTAAACCAAATGTAAAAATGTTTAGAAAATGTAGCATCAAGTTACCGTAGGTTTTTACTCACTATGGTACTCTACTGTTTAATGCATAAGTTTTGAATTGCGCTTTTGAAAAGATTTTAATTTAGTACATTTTTACACTTTTCCCGCACCATGCAGCCCCAGTTTAATTTTTTTTGGTAATTAAATTTTTTTTTTCTATTGATCTTCTAGCGGTTTCTTGCAGCCCCCACTTTCTTGTACTTATTTATAATTTTTTAATTATTTGCATATCCATTATCTATATTTTTAAATTTTTAAATTATTTTTTTATTCTCAATTTTTCCACGGTTCCTTGCATCCTCCGGATTATTGATTTTTAATCTACTTTTTAATTTAATATTTTAATGTTACATTTTCCACTGCTCCTCCAGCACTTAAATGCGTTTTAATTTCACGGTTTCTCTCAGCGGCCTTCGGTGTCCCTTGAAAGCGCTGACCTCTGGTTCATCATCGGTGCCGTCGATGTTCAATTAAACCTGTCCCTCGTGACCCGCCGCGAGCGCGAGGCGAGTATTCGTGCGTCTGCGGCCCACGGCTGCGTCTGCATTGTTGTGGAGCACTAATGAGTCGGCTGACGCTGCTATTGTGCTCGGCAGCGGTGGGTGGACGGCGACGGCCCGCTTTCTGTGCTTCAAGGGCTTCCCCGCCTTCGCTGGAGAGCGGTTCTTCGGGAGTCTGCGTGAGCGTCCCGAGCGTTTGAGGTTGTGGGCTGGAAGAGAAGGCAGTGAGTCATCGGTTTAATTTGTTTTCTGTAGGTCCTCTCCTGCAGTCGCCGAGGTAAGCTGAGGCAGAAAAGATGAGATTCGTTTCGGAAGCAGAGCTGTGTGTGTGTGCACGTTTGACAAATCAGGACACGCACGTGTGTGTAGTGACACAGGTATTATTACAAGGTGAAGGAGACTTTTCCTCATGTCCTCACTTTTAAGTGTCTTAAATGTAAAAATGCATGACGTTTCTGTCTGATGGAAGATGCTCGTACACCATGGAAACACAACGTGTGAGCGAGAGTGTGTTCTGCGGTCAGATGGAGAGGTCTCGGCGCTGCTCGTGTGTTGGTGTTCGTGGGCAGTGAGCCGTGATGCTCGTGTTTTGGCGCAGGCTGCTCTGATGGATTGTGGGGGAATCTGAGATTTCAGGGGTATGATGGGAAACAGACGGGCTCCCTGCTGCGGATTGGTGTGTGTGTGAGTCCGTCAGTGGATTCGTGTCTGTTCGCTGCGTCTGTCTGTCTGTGTGTGTGTGTGTGTGTGTGTTTTAACTCCACTCGTGAGGATGTAAAGGTGGTCTCTTATATAGCGAGGGATCAGGGCGACCCACTAGTGAGACGTTTGACCGGTCGTCACTAGGTTTATAAATCAGACAGAAGTAGATCTCGTGTTTCTGTGATGAGAGAAAATACTACTAACCTGCTAGAAATCAGTGGAGGTCTGTAAAGTGTGTGTGTGTGTGTGTCAGCGGCGCAGGGACCAGCGGCGGGGAGCTGGAGGAGGAGAGCTGGCAGCCTCCGGACACAGAGCTCATTCAGAAGCTGGTGGCGCAGATTGAATATTATCTGTCGGACGAGAACCTGGAGCACGATGCCTTCCTGCTCAAACACGTCCGCCGCAACAAGCTGGGCTTCGTCAGCGTCAAGCTGCTCACCTCCTTCAAGAAGGTAAGGACCTCCTGAACCTCTTCAAGACCTCATGACCTACAGAGATAAACACAAAACTAACTTTTTGCTCATAGCTGACGCATGATATAAACATTTAAAAATCTGTCTACAAAATAAAATTGAAGAAATTGTCAATGAAATTTGACAATGTCTATAAATTAACTTAAAGTATATGTATACGTGTGTATATATGCATGTGTGTGTGTGTATATATATATATGTATGTGTGTATATATATATATATATATATATATATATATATATACACACACAAACGTATATATATGCATGCATGTGTATGTATTTGTACACACAATGTCCAAAACCAATATTATATAAAATAGCTGTTCTATTGGTTTTTAAAAATTGTTTAAAAATTCTTCAATATCTACCTGTGGTGGTTTCAGTCCTTGATTCTGATTGGTTGTGACAAATTCGAAGCGATTATAAATTACCGTAAATAAAAAAATAAATAAATACACCGTTTACGTTTGCTTTTTTGTGTTGGAACCACAACCAGCGAACCAAGAAATTCTACTTAAGATGACGGTTTTAGTTCTGAAAGTAAAAAATTCATTCTCTCTGTAGAGAAAACTTAATCGGTGTTTACTAGAACTACTACGTTTTTATGCAACCGAGGAACTGAACTACTCGTAACCCTGACGAAAGATCCACCAATCAGAGAAGTCTCCGTTACCGTGGAGATGAGAATCTTGGCCGCGTCGTCTCCCATGAGGCTTTATGATTGACGTAATAACTCTGATCTCCATTCAGCCTCACAGACACGGAGTCTTTCTCAACTGCCTCGGTTTCACTTTAAATCAGCGTGTCATTCGTCTGAGAGCAGGTCGGCTCGTGACTCGGATCTCTTTAAGGATGTTTTAAGAGAGTGGATGAGAAGAATCCCAGTGGAAGCGGTGAATGCTAGTAAATGACTGGTTTACAGAATATCAAAAAAAGGAAGGGCATTTCAGATAGTTCCACTTTAGCTTCCTGTTTCAGTAAGAAATCACAAGCACGGGGGAAATGTCTTTAAATCAGCTTCATTTCAGGGCCTGGATCTGTGCCTCGTCTCAATTAAAGCTGTACTTTGAGCATCTTTGACTCATTAATACTGAGCTGGCCCTTTAAACATCATAAATCATTTACAAAACTAGCTTATACTTGGGGGTTTATTACAGAAACTAGTTAACACTTTCAGTGAGTGTTTTAATACGACAGCATTTCACGTTTATCTGACCAACGATATCCGTCTCTTTTAATATCAGGTTCTTTTTTTGTGACGTCTTGTTTTCAGTAACCAATATATCAGTCTAAAATAGAATATATAAAATAATCCAACAAGGAAAAGTTTTTCCGATATTTTTGAGGCATATTTAGATTTTTAATTTTTTTTTATAAAACCTGTATTAAATTCTAAGGCTGCTCTTTAGGCATTATATTTAATTCATAACGCATTAAACAAAACCTTGTTGTATCATCTCATAAATCATAGATATCATGCATTATACTTGTATTTGTGGTTATAACTTTTAAAAGCATGATTATTTGTAACACGTTAAATAATGTATAATTACCTTGACCTTGTTTATATAAAATCAGCACACAATATCTTACAGTATCTTCCTGTGAGCTCGATATTAATTCAGCTGTGAGCTAGTTTTACCACATTAGGACCACATTATAAAGCCGTTGTCATGTATTTGTCATTGTGTGCGCGTGTGTGTGTATATGTGTGTGTATGTGTGTGTATATGAATGATCATAAAGTCTAGTTTAGAGTTGTCCATGCCTTCCTAAAACAGGCCTTGTAAAAATAAAAAACGCTGCATTTTCGAAAGATGGGGCAGGGAGGAGCATCAATAATGTTGAATATTTTAGCATTGCCACATGACCACTTTAAAAGCTATGACAAATCTGTATTATAATACATTAAAAGTTCCTACAATCATAAGACAAGGTTGTGTGTAATGCATTCATTCATAATTCTCATGTAATGTGTTAAAAGTACAGGCTTCATAGAAAGCGTTACTGGAAAACAAGAATTTTAATTAAAATTTTTTGCAGTATATTGTTTCAATTGAGACACTTGAGAAATACTGAAAGGCATCGTTGTCATTTTTATTGTAATAGTAAGTACAAGTGACTCTAATCCTAATCATAGAGTACATGTAGTCTACCACTTAGTTTTGTGCTTTAACTTCTGTCTGCTTCAGATTGCCTTCAGATCAAATAAAGTTTGCATAAAAATGGATTAACAATATGCAGAAATACTGACTGAAAGGGAAATGGCACTGATGGTTATGTAAATTAACAGCAGAAGTGTGAATTTTTTTTTTTTTTTTTTTTCAAGCCTAACACATTGAACAAACGCTGTTTGGGCTAAATATTGTATTCACATTAGCCGTATTACAGAGTGACAAATACTTTTAGTGCCAGGAGTTTGACATCAAACAGACCCGATCAGATGCTTATGCGTTCAGAAGTAGTTATGTGCAAGTGCAAAATAATTTCCATCGTGTCCCTTTAGAGCGCTAATAATGCAGATTTGGAAATGAGAAAAAGTGTATCTGGATCGGGGTGAAAAACCAGCACCAAAGACGGGTTACTTGATCCTGGATCCAGATTACAGACTAGGCTTTTCATTTGCTCTTATTTCCTCAGATCATATTATCTGACACTGACATTATCTTTTTTGCAGATATGGCTATTTATCACATCTAGCACGTTTCCTTCTGTTTGGAAAAGTCAAGTTTTTTTAGTTTTTAACACTTATTTGTTAGTTTTTAGTGTTCAAAGCTTCAGTGTACGGTCAAAAAAAGATTCAAACTGCACATTTGTCCCCCAGAAAGATGCAGTGCACTTGAACATTTGTAGATGGTCTAAAGCAAAATAGTTCAGCTCATAATTTTTAAAATGTAGCATTTCCATTGCATTAGTAGGGGAAAAAAATGTATGTGTATATATGTAACTTATCTTTTTAGCTTCTGACCTTTTAAATCAAAACAGCTGCTGCTTTACTCCTGGTCATACCTGCAGGAGGTTCAATGCGTCCGGTCTGTTCCTCAGGTCAAGCACTTGACGAGGGACTGGAGAACCACGGCCTACGCCCTGCGTCACTCCGAGCTGCTGGAGCTGAACGACGAGGGCCGCAAGGTCCGGCGCAGGACGACGGTGCCGGTGTTCGCCAGCGAGTCTCTGCCGAGTCGCATGCTGCTGCTCAGCGAGCTCAAGCGCTGGCCGGAGCTGGGGGTCGCGCTCGGGGCCGACGGAGAGTCGGGGGCCACCCAGCAGGAGCGGCTGATGGAGCTCCTGCTCAAGGCCTTCGGAAACTACGGGCCGATCGCCTCCGTGCGGGTCCTCAAGCCCGGGAAGGACTTGCCCGGTGATCTGAAGAAACTGAGCGGGCGTTACTCGCAGCTGGGGACCGAGGAGTGTGCCATCGTGGAGTTTGAGGAGGTGGAGGCGGCCATGAGAGCCCATGAGGCGGTCGGCGGGGACTCGGGCGCTCGAGGGCCGCTGGGACTGAAGGTGGTTATTTTAAAAAAAAATTATTGTAAAAAGTAGTGCTGGGCCACGCTGGTCTTTTTTTGCGGTTCAGAGCATCTTTTCAAGTTGAAGAAAAAAAGTTTCTCTTCCCGGTTAACTCCAATCTCATGGATCAAAAAACAAGGAATATGAAGACCATGAATATGAAGTAAAATATACCATCTCTGCATTTAAAAATAGATTTTAGTGACCACTTGAACCCAATGTTTCACACTCAAGTGTACTGCAAGTGCTCACTAAATTTTAAAAATCTTTATTTTAAAGATGGCATGTTAAAAGTGCAGTTTATATCCTATTCTTGGTGTCTCAAAACAGCGCAGTTGAGCACACATAGATGAAAAGCATATAATGGAAGTGTACTTTTTCAAACACCCAAATATTTACACAAAGAAAGAAGGTGGAGCTATTATTCTCGCTGTAGTGTTGCTGAGAGCGCCATGTTCTGGAGATGTTTGTCTCCACTGGATGCAACAAATGCCTATAATGTGATTTATTGTTTTGGTGTCATTGAGCTGGGACGTGACATCATGTTTTGGTGACATTTCTGCAGCATGCGGTATTCAGCCAATCACATTGCACTGGATAACTAGCCAATAAGAGCACACCTCACTTTTATAATGATGAGCTTTGTACAAACGGACCTGATGCAGGATGACGGGGCTTAGAGGAGTAACAATGGAAAGCTTGTGGAAAACGTTCATAGAACCTAAAACAGCAAACAATTTGCATAATGTTCTTTTTAGCCACATCATATGACCCCTTTAAATCTAGCATTACTTGACCAATTCTGGGCTTTAATGCATGTCTTGTTCTAAATTTGTAGGTGGTTCTAATCGGCACCAAGCCACCCAAGAAAAAGATCCCAAAGGACCGAGACGAGGGAGTGGGAGGCGTCCGCAAGAGCCGCTCGCTCAACAGCCGCGTTCGAGAGCTCCAGTACCACGGCGGAGACGACTCGGCCGCGAGCTCCTCGGAAACGGAGAGCAATCCCACCTCACCTCGTTTGGCCCGGAAGTCGCGCTCCTGCAACAAGCTCAGCCCCACGAGCGCCGGGCCCAATCACCTGAGCCCAGCGGTGTCCCCTCGCTCCAGCCCCTGGAGCAGCCCTCGAGCGAGCCCCTGCACCCAGCGCAAGACGCCGCTCTCAGGGAAGTCTCCGCTGGCTAGCGAGGGCCGCCTGAGCCCCGAGCCAGGTCGCCGGTGGGCGGACTATTCCTCGGACAGCAGCTTGACCCCTTCGGGAAGCCCCTGGGTTCAGCGGAGGAAGCAGGTGGCCAGTCAGGAGAGCAGCCCGGTGGGGAGCCCGATGCTCGGGAGGAAGATCCAGAACGCAGACGGTCTTCCTCCAGGCGTGGTTCGGCTCCCGAGGGGCCCGGACGGGACGAGAGGCTTCCACCCTGCTCCCTCCGGAGAGCGAGGCAAGGCCGTCTCCACGCAAACCTGTCTCTGAAGACCGTCCCTCTCCAGCCTCGCACTCTCAAAGCAGTCGTGACATCTCCGTAAGGACTGACCTGTCTTTTTGTAAAACCTTTTTCTATATGCTATTTTTGTTAACGTTTTATACATCTTAATTTCTCACTGAACGATGGCACCGCAACCAGGGAAGCTGTTCCGAAAGTGTTTGGGTTTTAAATTGCCGCTGTGTTTTCCGTTGTGAGAAGATTCTCCCGGTGTCTGACTCCCATGTAAATATTGTAAATGTGTTCCGTGTGGGTCTTGGTTTGCTTCTGATCTCAGCCTTTGATGAAGCCGTGGCCATACTCTCGGGAGCCCGGGCACTGGGGATATATTTTGTTTTATTTGCTTTAACTTCTGTTTTGTTTCTGCCTTTAAACGTGCTTTTCATTTTAGCGACTTGCGGATCTGATGGGATGAGGTTTTTTTTTTTTTTTTTTTGTCTCCGTTCTTCGGTTGAGTCCTCTCTGTGAAAGAGTGTTTGAGGTTTGTGTCCTGAGCACAAACGCCTCGTATCTGCCCTCAGTCTGGGTCGAGGCGATGCACCGTCTGCTTCCTTACTGTACAAATAAATCACTACAATCGCAGTTATCTGGGGTATTGCTCATTTCTTCAGAATCGGCGTTCTCTTGCTTTTGGCGGTTTTGCTTTGCATTTCGATTGCCGGCGCCTCAGAAATGCTCTGCGCTGCACATTTGTTACAATAATCTGCATGCACCCAAGAGTATGCAGAAGTATTAACTGAAAGGGAATGGTTATGTAACCGCATTAATGGCAGATTTTGCAGCCTAACAAATTGAACAAACACTACATATTGTATTTACATTAGCCTTATTAGTTTTTGCATCAAGCTAGCTTCCGTCGCATGCATTTACACTCTTCCACCGCGCTGCATTGTTTTATCCCAGCTGAGAGCTGTGTTTCACAGAAGGTCTTTCGCTGAGAATCACAGTAGTCTGACGGATTGAGTTAACCATCACGATTAGTGTCACAAACTCTGATCGTAACAAGTGTTTTTAATCTGCAGGAAAGCGGATCATTTGCTCCCGTTTCCTCGAAGATAATTTTATTTGAGACCGTGTGACGTTGTAATGTTTCTTAGCAACCGTCTGATCTCCACAGGATGCTGAGACGGAGCGAATGCGTGTTCCAGTTCAGTGAGATTTTTTTGCAGGTCAGATGAGTTCAGTCCCGAGCTAAATTACACCTGAATGGAGACTCTATTCAGAATGCAGTTTGGACTCTGACTAATCTGTAGTATTCTTCTGTAATTTGCATTAATATCAGTAAATGAGCGTGCTTTTATCTGCATGCTCACCTGAATTACTCTGGGCTCAATAAGCATTTCGTCAAGCAACAATTACAGTTCATTTTCTGGTAGAAAGAGATGCATTTGCATTTCCAATTAATCTGCCTTTGGCCAGGCTGTCCATTTAGAACGAGTCTCGTGATTTTATCCATCAAAAGCAAATCCTTCATCTCAGTAATGGTTGTGTAATTTAAAACTCTTGATTTTGCTTTTTGGCAATTATATTGGTCTCTGGCTTCATAAAGCAATGATTCTGAATTACACGGCTCGTGACTAACAACTAATTGATCTGGAAAAGATTACACCAATATGAGAACTCAATCAAGTGTGATTTTCCAGGACTTTCGCTGTCTCTGTTCTTCTCTGGTGGAACGAGCAACAGACCTCAACATCTAAAGATACTTCTAACATCACCAACCAATGTAAACTTTGTATATTATGGATTTTGTGGCTCTTGACGAAATGCATCCGGTGTCCTTCATTTTTAAATCACTTTGGATGAGCAACTGCTAAATGAATAAAATGTAAGAAAAGTAGAATACTGCAATCAGTAACAGACTATTACCTAATCTAGGTTTCTAATTTTTGGTAATGCAAACCATCTCCTTTTTAGGTTTACTTTTATGTAACTTCTCTTAAACATTCTCATTAAACACCAGATTTATAAAAAAAAAAAAGTCAACATCTAAAATGAACTTGATTCAAACTGGGCTTAAGTGCAAGGACTGTAGTGTATTAGGTTTGATAAAAAGCTAATAATTAAACCATAAGAACATAAAACAGTTTAAACTTTGAAAATATAAATGATTTGTTTACCTGGATGTCACCGTGACTAAGAACTGGGGCCTGTACCGAGAAGCTGGTTTAGTTTGTGCCAACTCTAACAGGTTTTAAATATGAAATTTTGTTTTTTTTGTCGTCTTAACCTGTCTTCAAGAAGGTCATCTGTGGAGTGTGTGTGCAAACCAAAACTTAACCAATCAGCTTCAAGCATTCAATAAAGCCATGCCCCCAGCTTCTCTTACTTCAAATTTCATTACAACTTTTTAGATAAAATCATGTGATTTTTAGAGATGCTTGTTTTTTTAATTATTTTATATAATCCATTACACAAGCCAGGCTAGTTTACAAACATAGATAATATGCAATATAAATAGATTTCAGAATCAATAGCTGTAAACATGACTACATTTGTGTTTAGATTAAGTGTTTTTCCTGTAAATACGATCAACGCGACAGCTTTTACTTGCACTCTTGGATCGTTTAGTCTTGCTGTAAAAATGTGTTTAAATTCTTCATATAGTTTTAATCGTTGGTAGCGAATCAGTTTTAAGGCTCGTGATTGGCTGCTCAATGCTGATGTCACACGTTGGCGTTCATTAATCAGGATCAAGCCTGAGCTGACGATCAGCTTCATGATACCAACAAACCCAGACTGAAGTGGTTTGGTTTTGTCTACTAATCCTGTAACCCTGAGTTAGTTCAGTCACCATCATAACACAGAGTCCAGATATTAAAAAGTTTGTCTGAGAGAAACCTTCAGGAATCCCTGAAACGTGAAGAAGCCTTC
>NC_056716.1:16801961-16804461 GCF_018831695.1 Puntigrus tetrazona
CCTGAGAGCCAGAGCCGTGGACCATTTATATCCTCCTGTCCAGTTACAGAAGAGACGCTTCTGAAACACCCGCTTCCCTGAGAACACACACACACACACACACACACACACACACACTTTACTTTGACTTGAAGTCTATGAGGACCAGCATCAACATTCTTCAAGACATCTTCAAGACATGTGTCCGACACAGGAAAGAAACTCTTACAGGTTTAGCTGAGGAAGAATAAATGATGACAAAACTTTTATTTTGGGCTGAAATGGTCCTTCTTGTGTTGGATGAAATATTTTATGTGATGAGGTCACTTTTCATTTATATCTAACTGGAAAAAAACGTTATGGAGAGCCTTTATAAACCACAGATATCAACGTGTGAGTGTGTGTGTGTGTGTGTGTGTGTCTCTATGTGTGACTGTATGTGTGTGTGTGTGTGTGTGTGCGCACACCTGTTAGTGTCTGTCTATGTGTGTGGTTGTCTGTGAGTGTGTGTCTATGTGTGAGTGTGTATGTGTCTGTGTGTGTGTGTGTGTGTGTTGACTATTACACCTATCTGTGACCCCATACAACATGGAAACACAAGGTGTGTGTGTGTGCCTATGAGTGTGTGTCTGTGAGTGAGTGTGTGTTAGTGTGTGTCTGTGAGTGTATTTGACCATTACACCTATACAAGACCCCATACAACATGGAAACACAAGGTGTGTGTGTGTGTTAGTGTGTGTCTGTGAGTGAGTGTGTGTGTGTGCTGTGAGTGTATTTGACCATTACACCTATGGTGAGTCCCCATACAACATGGAAACACAAGGTGTGTGTGTGTGTGTGTGTGTGTGTGTGTGTACCGTGGCAGTGCACATGCTCCAGAGCTTCACAGCTAGCGTTATAGCGTCTGCGAGGACAGGACACCGTCATGCAGCTGGTGGAGTTTGAGCAGCGGTACTGAGACGGATCCAGCTGCCAACAGAAGCGGCAGTCCAGAGACAGAGTGAAGTTCTGCTGCGGCACACACACTGCACACACACACACACACACACACACACACACACACACACACACACACACAATCATGAATCAAGCATCTGAGCTCTTTGTTTTCAGCGTTTGGTAAGTTACTCTAATCCACTACAAAAGACTAATAACTTCTTTAAAATGGCAAACATTAGTGACTGTCCAGCGCGGTTCTGAGAGTCTCACCACACAGTGGACGCCGGCTCGGGCTCTGCAGGTGAAGTTAGCCGGACGGCCGTAGCTGCAGTTGTGATGAAACGCACAGATGATGCAGTCGGCCGGGAGCCTGGAGCACTGACCGCCGCTGGGACACCTGGACAGGTAGCTATCGGTCACCACCGGGGCAGCTGAACACACAGAGAGAGAGAGGAGAGGTTCATGCTGGACGCTCCGTATGAATCTGATGCTCTGGACGCTGCTGGACGCTCACTCACCGGAGGAGGCGGTCAGGGCCACCGGGCTGCTCATCACTGGACTCTGCTGAGCGGTGTACGGAGGCTCCTGACCCACATGAGGAGAGCTCAGATACGCTGAGACACACACACACACACACACACACACACATCATCTGACCGTATACAGCTACTTCAGATAAAGACAAAAAAAGGAGGAGAATCTGTTTCCCCAAAATAATAATAGAATAGAGTTCTCAGAATCAAATTTTTTTTTTTATTTTACAGTACATAGTGTTTTACAATAGTATTAATTTGCCTACTTTAATTGAAATAATAATTGAACATTTTATATTACAATTGTATTTTTGTATTTGATAATAAAGCATAATTTTTAAAAATAATAATTAGTCTATAATCATTGTTATAAAATATTAATTTACTTTAAAGTAAAATCGTATTTTGCGACAGTAATATATTTTATTAGCTAAATTTAAATAATAATGAAATACACTTTTTGAATATTAATAATATTTAAGAAATTAATTTAAAAAAAATAATGAAACAAAATATATTTTTTTGCTTTCTTATTATTAAAACAACAGTAACATGTTACTTTAAGTCGTTTGGTTTTTATAGTTTAAAACATATTTAACAATTAGTTTGGTTTAATTATTCTTATTATTATGTACTCGTTCTGAATGGAAAAAAACAGGTTTTTCTTATTTTGTGTTCATTAGATTATTGTTATTGTTGTTCACGTGATTTTCCACGCATGAAATAAATGCATTTTAAAGCTAGATACTAAAAGAGATGTAAACAACAAAATACTGTAGTTTTTCAATGACCCTACAGTACTACTTCACAGATATATCGTGTAAACACCGTGTTAAGTGTGATTCCCATCCGAATATATCCTAGTGTTTTCACTCTACCTCAATTAAGAGCACCGCGATATTATTCATTTACTAAAAACAGAGCCGGATCACGCCGTCTCTTACCGATCACACACTGGGAGTAAATGTCCAGCAGCAGCAGAAACAGCATTAAATACGAGCTCATGATGTTCCGTTCGCGTTCAAAAACCCATTTCAGTCCGTTCGCTA
>NC_056716.1:16809461-16814461 GCF_018831695.1 Puntigrus tetrazona
ATGCAGAACGCCAAAATCAGCCAATCTGAGAGGAAGTTCACGCCAGGAGCGCGGCCGATGACCGAACATCAGACTGACAAACAGAGAAGCATGAGGAGACATGAGGGACGGAAACCAGCTGATAATCCTTTCTTTTTGCCTTGTAAAACAAAAATAATTACACTGGCCCCACTGGCAGATCATTTTACTGGTTTTAAGCAAAAAGGCACCGCTGGAAACAAAGCTAAGTATATTATGTCGTTTTGCTTACCAAATAAATGCATCTTCATTTAAGAATTGTTTTTGATATTTGGGCTAGAAACAAGACAAAAATACTAAGATTTTATTAAGTCTATTGCGTCTTAAACACCCAAACTACAAAACATCACTAATAATCACCAATACATTTATTTTCAACATACTTTAGTACTTCAATATATAGAATCAAAACATACTTTTTTCAACAACAAACATGCATCCTTAACTACAGTTCATTAGTAATCCTGTATTTTATTCAATGCTTTCAAAAAGTAATTTTTTTTTAGTCGGACATTATAACTTACAATTCAGTGAGTCATTTGAGCGCTGATTCAGATGAGCATGATTCAGATCAACTCAACAATCAGTTTAACTAAGAATTGTACCAATTAAGTGATTTATTTGATAATCACACAGTATGTTTTGCTATGCACTGTATAAAAATGGTGCTCTCCATTTATTGTCAGTAAGATTTCATAGCATCCATTTTTGTCTTTAAGGCAAAACACGACAGAAAACCCAGTGTTTTTTCATGCAACTGTCAATTTAGAGATTTTGGTCTATTTTCCTTTCTTAAGATGTCTTCTTTGAGACTATGGCAAGTGTTTGTTTTATTGCGCTTTTACTCCTGTAAGGTTTTTACTGAGAGGTTTCTTTATATATGATTCGTGCAACATTTTATTCCTAAAAATCACGTCGAAAATACATATATTTTTGTTTGTTTGTAACACACACACACACGCCCAAAAGGTTTCTCTATATCCTTTTACTGAGGAGTGTGTTCATATTTCATTCACCTGGTTTTATTTTTATACTTTATATAATCGCATCTCTAGATTTTTAATTGCAATTCTTACCTTTAAAAGTTTTTTCTCCACTACAGCAACAGCGGCGTTCACCACACTTTACAGTTTTATTCCTCTCTATATACAGAAGGTTTTTACCGAAGGATTTGTTCATATATTATTAACAATGATTTATACAACAATTCATTGCTAAAAAAAAGGCAAAAACGCACACGTTTAAAGTTTTTTCTCCACTTCAGCAACACTTTCAAACACCAGAACTTAGAGATTAATTGCTCTCTATAGTCTGAAGATTTTTACTGAGGGGTTTGCTAAAATATCACTTACTTCCTTTATTATTGCATTTCATGCATTGGCGACTGTACATTTTCAATGGCAGCTTGAGTTTACAAGTTTTGTTTCACAACTTCAGCAGCACTTACACACACCAACATTTAGAGATACAGTCCTCTCAATTTTCTGAAAGATTTTACTGAGGGGATTGTTTATAAATCGTTCGTTCACAGATTTATACAATTTTATTCCCATAAGCGTGGTGAAATGTGCTTGCTTACAGTGTTTTTGGAGTGATAAAAGGAGAAAATCCTTGAAGAACGAAATTAAACTGGTTTTATCCTATGTTCAGATATGAATCAGTGCATATTTAACTAGATAATGCGTCATATTTAAATATAACTTGTAATGCAAACCAATCAAATGGAGAAGCATGGTGAGATCTATTAGCTAACAGCTGTACTCTATACACCTGAAGGGTCTGGATTTAGAGATTAAACCTAACACAGAGTTGAGGTTTACCAGTGTCCGGGGCAGTTCATGGGCTTCAGAGCGAAGACGTCTTGCTCCACGGGGAAGGAGAACATGTTTTCACTGTAGTGCTGCCAGTGACCCGACGTCTCCCACAGTTTACTGTTATAGATGTTAGGAGATGCCACCTCCTGGAAGCCACGTCTGCTGTACTCCTCCTGCACACACACACACACACACACACACACACACACACACCATGAACAGTGCTGCAGGACTCGGTGTTACTCTATTCTTGCTTGCTCACGTACCCTGATGAACTCCGTCAGTGTGGTGTAGACGTAAGCACCTCGCGGCAGAAAAAAGCAGCTTCCTGGACTCAGATCGTGGAAGAAGAAAAGTTCTTGATCCTGCAAATCACGCCACGAGAGAGGGAGATCTTAACAAGCTCCTTCAGTCACACTTGAGGAGGAAGTGACATGCATCGCCCATCGAGAGGCGAAGAGACACGTCTGATGGAAAGAACTGGCTTCACAGTAAAATACATGATAATGGACTAGAAACCATACGGAACGGCCGTTACATGCAGTATAGAGGATTTTAATGAGGCAGGAGAACTCAAAAAACAAAACCTATTAGTTTTCTGCAATTTAGTAGCTTTCGGGTGAACTGAACGAGACGGACACCGACTGATTCTCACGGAGGCAGAAAAACAAATCCACTTGCTGTCATTAAGAGATGCATGTCGCATGCAATTATAAAATAAAATAAAAAATAACTACATTTTTGAACTTTCTAGCATTTTTGCAAAATTGCCCTCCGTGATACAATTGTCTATGGAAGCCAATAAAAATAAAACAAAATGCAAAAGTTAGCAATTATGAACAATTCTGTATAATAATACATATGAATAATTATCATATAAAATATTAAATATCAAAAATAAATGCTAATTTATTAAATTATATTAATATAAAATGTTAAATATAAAAAATAATTTCAAAACTTACTAATAAAAGGCATACTACATTGACAATAACTATATTTTAGAATAAAACAAATCGTGTTGTTTAAAACATAAAATAAAGACAACACATTATTAAAATTACATTCAAATAGAACATTAATAATCAAATCAGAAAAAAAACTTTTTTTAAATAAAATGAAAATAGAATGCTTAATAAAAAAGTTTATTAAAATCATAAAGCTTTCAATTAAAATAAAGAATTTTAAAGTAAAACAAAACACTTTATTTTACACTTTTATTTTATCTGCATGTAACCGACGTCACAGAACCAGAACATGTGAAACTACTGATAAATTACTGAAATATATTGACTTCTCAATCTCAGAATGACTTCAGGTAAATATTCTAGCGGATGAAACCAGAGGCAGTCATTTATTCCACGCACCTTCCCGATCTTGCGGTGGTCTCTGTTTTTGGCTTCTTCCTGGAAGCGTTCCCATTCCTTCAGCATCTTGCTGTCAGGAAAAGAGATCCCGTAGATCCTCTGGAGCGTCTCCATGTCCGAACGGCCCTCCCAGTACGTGGATGAATTCTGAACGAGATCACACTAATATCACACTTACGTCACACTACTAAGCAGTTTCCCTGCAGAGCTGCATTTATTTCATCAGTCATTTCTTTCAAAAGCACTTGTGCCGTTTGAGATCACATTAAAGTACCTTATAGATCCTGAGGGCTTTGATTTTTCCGGTGTGTCGCACGTGCGGCCCGCGGCACAGATCGATCAAAGGACCGCATCTATGAGAGGAAGAGTATGAATCATGATGGAAAGAGGCTGACAGCATCCGTACGGAGCTCCTGAGTTACCTGTAGACGGTGGTGGTGGGAGTGGAAACCTTCTCGTTCAGGATCCGACACTTGAACTTGTTGTACTGAAATAACAACGGATGCAAATGAAAAGTGTTTTCACTGACCCTGTTGATCAGATAATACCGATACTAAATAAACACCCTGTTTATTTGCATCCTTAAATATGGTACTTCAAACAAGAAAATGATTTTAAGAAACGCCTGTAAATTTGGGATGGGGTTTAAAATGACATGTTTTCTGGTTTTAATGGTTTAATAACATTTTCATGTATTAAAATTGTAATAATATCAGAAATGTTACATTTTCTGTTTTTATTTAGTTTTGGATTATGTTTTATTTTATTTTATTTACATTTTTTTTTAAATTACTATTTCCCAAATAAATTTTTTCCTCCAATTTTTTTATTTTTATGGTTTTCCGATTAACTATGTAAGTGGCAGAATTTTTTCAATAGGAACATTTTTAATATTAATCGTTTTCATTTTTGGGGCCTGATCAAATGCGTTTTAGTTCTTACATTTTTTTTTTTTATTAACATTATTATTATTTTTTTTTTTATATATATTTTTCTGGATTCCATTTTAATAGTTTAACTAAATGTATATGTATATATTTAACTAAACATAATATACATACATATATACATATACACACACATATATATATTTTTTTTATTATAATAATTGTAATTGTATTGGATGCAGAAACAATGGCTAGGTTTATAAAAAGCTTTTTCAAAGAAATTACATTCAAAGCACATTACAAAGTCATATAGTATTATTATTATCATCATTATTTTTATTGGTAGTAAAGACTTTAAGTGTCTATATAAGGTCCTATCTGTGATGAAGTATTCTCACCTTAAACATCTCAAGCAGCGTCTCTTTGCTGATCTCCAGTCTCTCGAAGGGCTGCTTGTCCTTCATGATGCTCCTGCAGATGTTCTCCAGATCTCCGAACTCAGTGCTGGACACTCCTCTGTGAACAAACAGATGTGATGAGCGCCGGGAGCTCTGGTCAGATCAGATCAGACGGATGTGGGACAGCTCCACTCACT
Source organism: Puntigrus tetrazona (assembly GCF_018831695.1). Classification (NCBI taxonomy): domain Eukaryota; kingdom Metazoa; phylum Chordata; class Actinopteri; order Cypriniformes; family Cyprinidae; genus Puntigrus; species Puntigrus tetrazona. Next base: position 16,814,143 of record NC_056716.1, read on the forward strand.
TCTGTCCGTCCAGGAACATGTCGTAGTAGAAGCCGTTCTCGATGGGCGGCCCGTAGCACAGGCATCCTCCGTAGAAGCGCTCCATAGCCTCGCCGAGGACGTGAGCGCTGGAGTGCCAGTAGACCTGACACACAACAGCTCTGTTCATATATAACCGCTTACACAAGTTCGGTCTACAGTGTGAGTCGCAGGGCTTTCGGCATTCAGCTCTGGAATAACGCTGGCCGATTCGACCTGTATAAGTATTCCCGATTTATTTTTTGCCCTCATAGTTCATCAAAAGTTTGTACTGTAAAATTCTGAAAATCAGACTTATCTG
>NC_056716.1:16819461-16836961 GCF_018831695.1 Puntigrus tetrazona
GATGTCAGGTCGGGATGGCCGCGGGTTTCGCTCCCCCGAAGCTCAAAGACTTCATTCTGACCGAGAAACTGGGAAGCGGCACTTACGCGACCGTTTACAAAGCTTTCAGAAAGGCGAGTGATCATTGATCTCTGACCAGTACGACATTACACGCGTCCTCGTTGACTTTGAATGTTTGATTGATCGGTGTTTTTGTTGGTCGTGCGCGCTTTTGGTGGCTTTCAGGCGGACGGCAGGGAGGCGGTGGCCGTGAAGGTGGTCAGTAAGAAAAGCCTCAATAAAACCTCGATGGAGAACCTGCTGACTGAGATCGAGATCCTCAAAACAGTCCGGCATCCTCACATAGTGCAGCTCAAAGACTTCCAGGTACAAGACTCCCGGCAGCGTGGACTTACTGTGAAACTGTAACACAGCGACGTTACAGCGTAATGTAACGCGTTAATGTAACGCACGTAACGCGTTTAAATAGCGCCACAAGCCGTAAAATATATCATGCATTAACTGTTTTACTTAAAATGGTTTTTTAGCCAAATAATTGCTTGGTGAAAATGAAAACTGTGTCATCTCTCTCTGGGGTGCTTCCAGACCTGCGTGAATCTCTTAGTTCTGCCGAAAGCGAAGGGAGACGTCTTGAAGTAAGAAAGCCACCGGTGACCAAAACCTTCTTCAGAACATCTTCAGCACAACAAAGAGATTCGTGATTTGTAAAAACCCCGGGGAGAGTAAACTACGACCGGATTTTTCATTTTCATCAGCCATTCCTTCAATGACGGACAAAGCAGAAAAAAATCCAAATTGACCAGAAAACTTTAATAAATCAACATATCCTCAAAGGCCAGATTCGAACGATTAGATCAGCTGACTCAATAAATCTTAAATGTTACTCAGATGAATGACAAAATTAGAAATTATGATGCCGTCTTACCCCGTCCTTCTGCCGAATCCTCTCCGTCTGTCTCTCAGTGGGACAGCGAGAACATCTATCTGATTCTGGAGTGGTGTTCAGGAGGAGATTTGTCCCGATTTATCCGAAGTCGCCGGATCCTTCCGGAGAGAGTCGCCCGTCGCTGCCTACAGCAGATCGGTACACACACACACACACACACACACACACACCCCAGAATCTATAACGACGCATACAGACCGATTCAAATAATAAGTCTCGTGCGTTTCAGCATGCGCTCTTCAGTTCCTCCATGAGAAGAACATCTCTCATCTGGACCTCAAGCCACAGAACATTCTGCTGAGTGGAAACGTGCTGAAGCTCGCAGGTGAAAACACTTTCTTTAACGTTCGCTATTATTATTATTCCTCTTCCTCCTCTCGTAGTGACGTGTGTGTGTCTGTGTGTGTGTGTCTGTGTGTGTGTGTGTGTGTCTGTGTGTGTGTGTGTGTGTGTGTCTGTGTGTGTGTCTGTGTGTGTGTGTGTGTGTGTGTGTCTGTGTGTGTGTGTGTGTGTGTGTGTGTGTGTGTGTGTGTGTGTGTGTGTGTCTGTGTGTGTGTGTGTGTGTGTCTGTGTGTGAGTGTGTGTGTGTGTGTGTGTGTGTGTGTGTCTGTGTCTGTGTGTGTGTGTGTGTGTGTGAGTGTGTGTGTGTGTGTGTGTGTGTGTGTGTGTGTGTGTCTGTGTGTGTGTGTGTGTGTGTGTCTGTGTGTGTGTGTGTGTGTGTGTGTGTGTGTGTGTGTGTGTGTGTGTGTGTGTGTGTGTGTGTGTGTGTGTGTGTGTGTGTGTGTGTGTGTGTGTGTGTGTGTGTGTGTGTGTGTGTGTGTGTGTGTGTGTGTGTGTGTGTGTGTGTGTCTGTGTGTGTGTGTGTGTGTGTGTGTGTGTGTGTGTGTGTGTGTGTGTGTGTGTGTGTGTGTGTGTGTGTGTCTGTGTGTGTGTGTGTGTGTGTGTGTGTGTGTGTGTGTGTGTGTCTGTGTGTCTGTGTGTGTGTGTGTAGACTTCGGTTTCGCGCAGTACATGAGTCCGTGGGACGAGCAGCAGGCTCTGAGAGGTTCTCCGCTCTACATGGCTCCTGAGATGGTCTGCAGACGGCATTACGACGCTCGGGTGGACCTGTGGTCCGTCGGGGTCATTCTATACGGTGAGACTCTACAAGAATCAGGGGAGCCATTTGATTCTTTCATCATTTGCCGAACAAAAATTATTTTATCCACATGATGAAAGTCACCGGGGTCCAGTGCTGTTTAGCATTCTTCAAAATATCTTCACTTGCAAACCTATGTTGTTTGTTTTCAACATTAATAATAATGTTTTTTTTTAAGCAGTATATCAGAGTGCTTTCTGAAGATCATGTGATAATGATGCTGAAAATAATAATGTTTTAAAACAACATTTCATTCAGAATGAATAAATCATTATTATTGCACGTTTTTGTGAGGCCAGAAGCATTATTCGGACGAGCTCCCTTTGCCTCTCGCTCCTTTGCTGAACTAGAAGAGAAGATCCGCAGCGAGAAACCCATCGAGGTGAGAATTAATGAGGCGTTTACATCGCTGTACACAAACAAGGGGTTATTCATCACACATTATGGTATTTTCTATTAAAAACACATTAAATGTTGCAAAACACTGTGAAAATATCTAGGATTGGCACGAGTCTCAGTAATGGATGTGAATGGGTGCCGTCAGAATAAGAGATCAATATAATCCACAGCACGTGAAACTAATCCAGAATTAAGACGTTTTAAATCAAATCCATAAAGTGTTCTGGTCTGAATCAGGAGAGAAATCTAAAACTAACTAAACTAATAAATGTGAGATCTTTTACTGGAGGAAGAGTTATAGATTACATCTTAATGCTGGATGAGTTTGATCTTTCGTCTTCTCCAGATGTTAACCGATGGATGCTTTCACCAGACTCTCGCTCCGACGGCACCCATTCACTTCCATCACCGTCCTCCTGGGTCCTCTCAGTCCCCACTAGATGGCGCGCTTGTTCAGATGTTGCTGTGATCTGCTCTCCGTGTGTTTAGCTTCCGTCCGGAGCCAGAGTTTCTCGTGACTGCCGAGATCTGCTGCTGCGTCTGCTGGAGCGAGACCCGGACGGACGCGTCACGTTCCATGAGTTCTTCCTGCATCCCTTCGTGGATCTGGAGCACATGCCCAGCGCCGAGAGCCTCGGGAAGGCTGTGAGCACGCGTCAACTCACACCAACACTCTCACGTGTTTATTTTAGTCCCGAAGTGGCAAAAAAACCTCTCTCGTGTTGGACCAAACTTCAGCAAACGTGTCACACAGATGCTGCTGGACGCTGTTATAGCACAGCATTTCAGATTCATAAGCCTATATTCCAAATTTAATACATTTAATAAATTTAATACCATTCTCAAACAAAAACGAATAAAAAAAAAAACTATTTACAATCTTTCGTAGTGATGTTTGATGATAAACTACGTTTTAAAAGATGCCCTTTTTTTTAAAAAAACATTTCATAGTATCATTTAAAGTAATAAAATATGAATTTTGTTTAGATATTAAGTAGGCCTTTTATAGTTATTATATTTTCAGATAAATGTCTATAGTTTGCATTGCATTTTTCTGAGTGCTCTTTAAGAAGTCTTAGAATTTTAAGAATCAAATGTTGCATTGTTTAGATCCCAACTAATCCAAAACCCAGTTTGTAAGCTGAGCCTTTCTTTAAATGCATGTGTACTTTAGTTAAACACTACAAAAACTTGAGATTTCTCAAAATGCAACTAGTTTTTAATATTTGCCAGTGGTGTAAGAAAACCTTACTTAAACCTCACTTAAAAGGAAAACAAGATGTTTATTTTTCAATCAAAAGTAATTTCAAGTGCATGTGTATATATATATATATATATATATATATATATATATATATATATAATATATATTTTTAAAATTATTCTTATTTTTTTATTCTTTTTTTTTTTTTTTTTTTATTATTATTATTATTATTTTTTTGAAAAATGAATCAAATTTTAAGTTTATGCCAGAACCAGAAAACCAGAACAATGTCTTCCAGTGAGATCAGAAATATGAACTAAATTGAATGAAAAATAGGATTATTTTTCTAACTTAAATGATGTTTGTACTTTCTTATACAGTTTGGCTTTTAAAATAAGTGTACGTTCAGACATGTGCACCTGAAAAACCAGACCGAAGTGCTGTATTTGTCTTCCAGAAAGCGCTGGTGTTGCAGGCGGTGAGGAAGGACCAGGATGGAGAGAGATCGGCGGCGTTATCTCTCTACTGTAGTGCACTCGAACACTTCGTTCCTGCCATTCACTGTAAGACACGAGCGTCTTTGTGCCTCTGTTACTCGAGTCCCAGTTCGCTCTCATCATCTCTGTCTCTGCACTTTCAGATGAGACGGACACACAGAGGAAGGAAGCCCTGAGACAGAAGGTAAACATCGTTCTGAACCCGTGGGAACTGGGAAGCAGCTGACCCTTCACAAAAACCCACCCTCCTTAATTACTGTTGCTCTATCCGACAAGCCAAGCTGCTCATAATGTTCTTACACAGTGAAAAATACACATGCTATATAAATAAAGATGACTTGATTAGGTTTTTATTTATACTTTACGTACATTACTGAAGCTGGTCTGATGTGTTACTGATAATACTGATCCAGTTAGTAAGAACAGTAGATGTGACTGATGCTCAGTTCTTCTCTCAGGTGAATCAGTATGTTTCTCGTGCCGAGGAGCTTAAAGCGCTGGTCAGATCGGACAACAAGATCAGTTTTGAGGAGGCAAAATCAACCAGGAACATATTAATAGGTAAGCAGCACTGCATTACTGATGGTGATATGTCACTCCAGTTCTGATGTTCGGATCTTTGGTCTTTCACAGAAATGTCTAGAGATCAACCACGCTTACTGGCGGCGCTGGAAGTGGCTTCCACTGCTGTTGCCCAGGTAACCGTTACGACGGCTCATTTGCGTGTGTGTCGTGTGAGCTGCAGCGTTGCATTATGGGTAACGGAGCTGTGATGTGTGCAGGAGGAGAGCGGCGCCGAGGACTATGACACGCTCGATCTGTACCAGCAGTGTCTGGGAGAGCTGCTGCTGGCGCTGGCGGGTAAATAGTTCAGATATGTTAATCATCTGGTAAAACTCACAATGCGAGTCGTCAACTTAACATTAATTTTTCATCTTGTAAAACACCTAGCCTAGCAACTATCAGAACACCCTAGCAACTGCTTAGCAATGGGTGTAGACACCCTAACATCCACCTAGCAACCAGATAGAACTCCCCAGAAAACCATAGCAACCACCAAACAACAGCACAACATCCACAAAATATCATAGCAACATACTAGCAACCACCTACTATCAACCCAGGATACTACAGCAGTCAGCAAGCAACAGCCTAGTAACAACCCACAACACCCTAGCAATCACTTTGTAACAACACCTGCAACCACCTGGCAATAGTGTAGCCACTACCTACTAACAACACTGAATAACAAACCAATCTCCAAGCCACGGCCTAGCAACCCTGAGAATACCATTCCAACTGCTTAGCAACATGTCGGAACACACATTAGCAAGTAACAACGCAGAAAATCATAGCAACTGCCAAGCAGCAGCCTATCAAACATCAGAATACCTTAGCAGCAGGTTTAAATAACCACTTAGCAACAGCTTAACAACCATTCACAATACCCTAGAAACCTTGAACAACAACATAGAAACATCCTGAGAACCCAAGCAACAACGTAGCAACCCCCCAGAGCACCCTTGCAAACACCTTGTAACAACACAGAATACCATTGTAACCACCAAGCAACGGCCTAGCAACCATCAGAATACCTTAGTAACTTCTGGACAGTAGGTGGAAACACTCAAACCTCCTACTAAGAGGCCAGAACAAGCAATGGCCTAGCATCTATTGAGAACACCGTAGTTACAACTCAGAACACCTTAGCGACCTCTTAGTACCAACATAGAATACCATAGCAACCTCCAAGCAACAGTTTAGCAACCATTCAGAACACCATAGTATCCATCTAGTAACAACATAACAACTATCCTAAAAACCTTAACAACTGCTTAGCAATTTGTCCACACCCTAGCAATCGACTAGCAACAACACAGAATACCATAGCAACCACCAAGCAATAGACTAGCAACCATCAGAATACCGTAGCAACTTCTGGACAGTAGGTGTAAAGACTCAGAACACCCTAGTTACAACCTGGAACACCTTACCGACCTCTAAGTACCAACATAGAATACCATAGCAACCTCCAAGCAACAGTTTAGCAACCATCAGCATACCCTAGCAACTTCTTAGGAACAGGACTAACCACAGAACACCCAAGCAACCACTTAGCAACAGCCTCGCAACCATTTAGAACACCATAGTATTCATATCTTAAATACTCTACCAACTGCTTAGCAATTTGTGGGAACACTCAGAACACCCTAGCAATCACCTAGCAACAACACAGAATACCATAGCAACCACCCAGTGCACCTTAGTGAGTGAGTTTTGGACAAACATTGCTTTTTTTCTGAAAATGTAAAATGCGGTTCTCCGCGAGGCGGAGGGCCGTCAGGCGTCCAGATGTGGCGGCGAGCGGTTGCCAGGTCAGCGTGTGTGGTACGATCATCTGGTTCTCATTGGGAACAGCTTTCTTAATTCTCAGTCTTATTAAATACTGAAGCAAATGCAAACTGTTATCTCTCAAACTCCTCGAGAGCTCCATACCCCAGAGCTCTGCTGGATTCCCGCCTCACTGCAGGTTTTTTTTTTTTTGCCATTTGACTCCCGCTGTTGATCTGTTACGGCGCTAGTGCCAGCTCTGGCCTAATCAAAACACAGCCGTCGGGCTGCGTCAGGCTTCTGCGCTTGTGTAACATTTCTCCATTACTTGCTTTTACTAGTGCTTAGTGCTAAGTTAAGCAGTAAGTTAAGATTGCTAGGATTTACTAATAACAATGCTAAAAACAGAGAAAAGATCCTACAGACTGAATACAGTCTCACTGGCATAGCAACTGCGTCTCAAAGTGTACAATCCTCAGAAAATCATAGCAACATGCCAAGACCCACTCTGAAAACCCTAGTGAGCACATAGTGTGATGGTAAAACCCACTCACAAATCTACAGGAACTGCATTGCAACCACAGAGCAACGCGCTAAAACAATCACAAAACCATGACAACTGTATAGCAACATGCTAAAACGCCAGGAAACCATAGCGACCACATAACAGTCACTCAGAAAACCATGGCAACAGCATAATAATATTAAAACATGTGGGAAATCTTTAGCAACTATGTGTTAAAACGCTAATAAAACCATAGCAACTGCATAGCAACGTGCCAAAACCACTCCAACAACCATGGCGACCACATAGAACCCACTCAGACATCTACAGCAACTGAAGTCTGAAGAAAACCACGGCAACCGCGTAGCAAGGTGCTGAAACTCTCAGAAAACCACGGCAACCGCACGACAATGTGCTAAAAGCCCCAGAACACCATGAGAACAGCTCAGTAACATTGAAACACATTTGGAAATTTACATTTAGTTATTTGGCAGATGCTTCTATGCAAAGCGAAATCTATAGCGATGTGCTAAAACCCTCAGAACACCATAGCAACGGCATAGAAACACTCTAAAGCCAACTCCAAAAGCCATGGCGACCACATAGCGTCATGTTACAACCTCAGAAATCAGAAATGTGTGTGTTAGTGTTGAGCTGATGTGTGTGTGTGTGTGTGTGTGTGTGTGTGTGTGTGTGTGTGTGTGTGTGTGTGTGTCCTGCAGCTGAATCTCAGGGCCGGCGCAGGGAGCTGCTCCACAGCGAGGTGAGACTAACATCATCTGACTGCTGATTCTGTTTCTCCTACAGCATCGTGAGCTCACGATCATCAAAATCATATTCTGATATCATCTTAGCACAGAAAGGTGCTGTATGTCACTTTCTGACTACCATAACGATATTTAGGGAACATGTTACATTTAATTCATCCGCTTTGAAATGTGCGCTCCGTGTCAGAATGTCAGCAAAATACGAAACTAAATCTAATGCATTACTGATTATTAAAATCATCTTCTGTCAATACTGACCTTCTTAAGATGGTTCTCTTTGGTCACTGAAGGAGGTGGAGACGATCTCAGCTCAATGAAGACTGGTTTAATGATCTCACCGCTGCAATATTCGGTTAAACAGCTAAAAAAACCACCTCCGTGTTGAGCATCTCCAACAAAGACGCTCAGACTTTCACAAAAGCACCGTCTAGATCTAGAGGTTTGTCTGAGTGGCTTGAATATGAGAAAATGTCTGATTTATGTCTTGATTTTCTCCTGCAGATTAAAAGTCTGATGAGTCGAGCTGAATACCTCAAAGAGCTGATGAAGGTAACCGCTGTCGTTCCTCTCGCTCCTGTCGTTTAGTGAAGCTCCGTCTAAAGCGTGTGTTTGCAGATGCGGGAAACTCAGACGGACGACTCTCTGAAGAAAGACGCCGCTGCTGAGTCTGTGAGATCCTGTACGTACTCATCATATTCATACAGAGAATACGTCCTTATAATGCCCTGTTTCGGTACGACATTAAAAAACTGCTCATCTGAGCTATTTCACGAATGGAAATAAATGTAAAAAAATTTTAATAATTAATATCTGTACAACTAAAATAATTTTAAATGAAACCAACTGATTTAATAAAAAAAAATTAAGAAAATTGTAAATTAAATTAATAAACAATAATAATTAAAATAATGTAAATAAATTAATAATTAAAATAGTATTTTTTTTATTTAAACTTGTCTTTTCATAATTAAAGAAAATATTGGCTTACTAATAATAATGTAGAATTGTGAAAAATATACTTCTAACCTCACTTTCTTTGCCGAAGCATACACACTGATAGTCTCTGGTGTCTCTCTCTCTCTCAGCCTGCTGTTTACAGTGAGCTTGGGGTTCTCGCCATGGCAACGGGATGCTGCGCTCCTGGCAGACACACACACTCGCTCTCGCTGAACCGTCTGATCTGGTTTGTGTTCGTCTTGGCCAGATCTGAAATCTCTCACCTTCACACCTGAAGGAGAAGAGTCCTGACTGTAAAAATCACTGCTGAGGACACACACACACACACACACACACACACACACACACACAGGCTGACCGCAGCTCTACCGCAGATCCAGCAGCATGAGAGAGGTGTGGCTTTCTGTGTGTTTACTCTGGGCTCACACACACACACACACACACACACACACACACAAAGGGAGTTTTAGCGTTGTGTCAGACGAGCTGTGATTGCTGATGATTGTGGGGTTATTTATTCACTGAACTGAATGAAAGCATCATCTGTATTTCTCTCTCTCTCTCTCTCCGAGTGAATATTTTCTTGCGTTATGAATTTCTGTTGGCCATAAATTGTCATTTCCTCTCTGCATTCCTCCGGTAATATAATTCCTCCCCTGCATTCCTCTTTCCTCTCTGGAATAAATCAGCCTGCAGAAACCATCATCATATTCACTCGAAACATCAACAGCTCTTTACTTCACGGGATCCCTTCATCAAGCTCCTTTACTTTCAGCAATTATTACAATCAAAAGTTATATCTGTGAATATTTAATAGACTCGAGCTGACGGTTGTATTTTTATAAACGGACGTTATCAAGCAGGAAACATGCGTATGCGTTTGTTTTACACTCAGTTCACTGAAATGACTGATGAGCGCTGAAACATGGTGGTCTTCCTCAGGATTTCGTCTGGTTTTTAAACAAAAATGAATGCAAACGAAGTGTGTTTTCTGAAAAAACGATCAAAATAAAATGAGCGTTTGGTAAAACAAGAACAAACATCTGCTGATGGGTTCAGAAAAATCAACTTCATTCAGTTTCATTTTCCACTGACAGATACTCGTTCTTGTTTTAGTCGTAAACGTGATTGTGTTCGATTTCCCCGAAAGCAAGACGTATCTTTGTTTTGCATCTCCAGTAAATGTATCTTGATGTGTTCGGCTCTACTTTAAGACCTTTTTAGTGTTTTTTTTGTCATATCTAAACATGCTTTAATCGAGAAAAAGACCTGACATAAGTCATATTTTCTGAAAAACGAATGAAAAAGATAAATGCATAAACAAAATGTTCAGAAAAACAATCTCGAGGCACTGCAGTGCTTTTCTTAGATTTCAGCCAAAATATCTACATTTAAACTTTCTAGACAAGTAAAAATAATTGCCAAAATTAAACCTTTAGGCTTGAAGCAAAAACTCAAAACATTGCAAACCAGTACATTTTTACCTGTCTAGAAAATGCTTCTTGATTTAAGAGTTTCTAGCTTTTTTGAAATAAAATGAATTGAGAAAAGCAATTTTTGCACTGTGCTGATTATTAGTAGTTTCAGCTGGTTGGTAGTACTAATAGTTAGTGAGGTAGTTAAGTTTAAGGGATCTTAAACATGCTCACGCAGAAAAAGGCATGAATATGCGCTTGATGAACTAGTTAATAGTGAGAACATTTCCTGATCTGCTTTTAGACCATTCTTGAAACTCTCAAGTAAATGCATCTCGGTTTAAAACATTTCGATCTTTGTTCGGCGGGAAGCGGGAGAAGAGCAGACGCCTGACGTCATGAAAGGCTTGTTGAGCTGAAAGGTCAGATGTGGAGAGGACAGGTACGGATGGCAGCGCTCTGTTGTTACAGGCCTCTGTGTTCTGCCAGCTCCGTCTCCAGCTCTGCATCAGATGAACTGAGGACGGATTGTGAGGGGGACCGGGGACCTTAATCCTTCAGAGACACACACACACACACACACACACACACACACACGCTCCAGCTCTCCTTGCGCTGACGTGCCTGCAGTGAATAGGACTTTGTGCCCGGCGGACACAATCGCTGGTGTGGGGGTTTAAATCTGGGTCACAGATAAATGAGAAGCGGGGCCCCGAGCGGCTCCTCCTCCTCCGACGGTCTCCCCTGCTTTTGTTTGTTTTGATTCTGTTCCCGGGCCGGTCGGTGGGGGTTTCAGGAGGAAAGAGGGGCTTTAGTGTCGAGTTAGTCGGGTTCCTGCCTCCTTGTTTTCTCAAAAAAAAAAAAAAAAAAAAAAAGAGGCGAAGAGAGCCTCCGGCATCTGCGGTACGGTTTCCACAGACTCACAGCGCAGACGTTTCTCATTAAAACACACCGAATCAAGTTCTCCGACGAGCAGGAGCGACACACACACACACACACACACACTTCTTAACGTTCCTAAAGGCGTTTATAAGTCTTGTAGGGCGATGGGGGGAAATCTAAATTAAGTTTAAAACGAGAAAAAGTTCCTCTGGCAAACATCTCTTCGTTTTAAGCAAAAACGTGCTTTGCTTTTACAGTAAATGTGTCTTAATAATCGTTTATATGTTTGCACTACACTCCTCAACATTAACAAACCGTTCACTACTTCTGCTTTAATAAACTCCTACAGTGATTTGCTGCTTATTAGTAGTTAGTAAGGTAGTTGTTCAGTTTAGGTATTGGGAAAGATCAAGGGTGTAGAATATGGTTGTGCGGAATATGTGCTTTATTAGTATTCATAAATAGCCAATATATTAATAATATGCATGCTAATAAGCAAGTCGTGAATAGTCAGAATTGGTCCTAATACTAAAATGTTACCAACAGATAAGAAATTACGTAATAATTTATATATATATATAACTCGTGCACAGACACAAGTCAAATTTTCTCCAATTGGCAGCAAAAACACTTGCATAGATGCATTTTAGATTAATGTGTACTATAAAGAGTGCTCCAGTTATTTAATTTAGCAACTAAATGCTCTGCTGGTCATCAGCTTTTACTGATTGACTTAACTTTACTCAAACCTGGTAGGAAAACTGCGTTCATTGGATTCGGACACATAAATATCCCAGATTTTTCAGGCGATAAATGGACGAGCCTCCATCTTACATTTCAGCATGACTTTTATTTTCTTAATTATTCCAAAAAAATGTATAAATAAATTCTTTTTCTGTACAAACTTCAAGACCCTTTGAGAAGTTCGAGGAATATTAAACCAGAAACACTCTACGCAAGGTTTCATTCAGCTTTCAAGTAGCTACCACGATCATCGACTGCTTGATTATCTTAATTATGCGAGATTCTCTTCAAAGCAATGACCGAAAAGAGAAGACTCACCATAGAAGAGCATCACTGAGGATGTGTTTACGTTGGTGTTCATATACTTGCGTAGAGTGTGCTTCTGCTACTAATAATTCATTATATGCAAAAATGGAAAATCTGTAACCTTTTACTTAAAGCCTTGTGGGATAATGCATTACAAAGGTAGTCATAATGTACACTGTATTTCATAAATACAACCAGAGTTAAAATGCACTGTAATCTCTGAAGGTGTGTGTGAATGTGTTTATAACCGCAGTTTCTTCAAGAGAACATACAGTGCATGCTCTGTGTGCATTTCAAGGCTTAATGCATGCATTGAAATTTAATTGAAACTTACAATGCATTATCATTTAAAGGCTTTAAGTAAAGCGTTACTGAAAACCCGAAAATACAGACAGTCGTCAGGCACTTGGTGTTGATTTCCAGCATACATGAACAATAGAGATACTCGAGTCGAATGTAATGGCGTGCATGCTGTCAAACGCTCATATCCAAGACCTGATAGTTCAGAGGACGAGGTCAAACCAATGAAACACAAGTGTGAGAGAGAACGAGAGCGTTTAACAGCTTCTGAAGGGCCTCTCCACCTAAATGAAGCACTTGATCCCCGAACCGGCTCCTTTATGTGCCCGCGCACTGCAAATATTTGAAGTAAGATGCGAGTACAATGAGCGTCCGCTGTGCAAGCCCTCGACGTGCGTCCACTGTTTGCCTCGAGACACTTCAAGTCCGGCTTCGTGAACTAATGAGAGATGATGCTTCAGGACGGACAAATGCGTTTCTGGAGCACAGAAGCAGTCATGAGTAGCACAGCAGTGTGGGTCAAAATGGCAAAAAACGGTTAGGACATTAAGGAAAGATCATGTGCCATACTTTCCTACCGAAAATATATCGCAGCTTTATTTTTGATTAGTTTTATGCATTTCTAAGGCTGATGATACAATGTCGCTTGAGCACTTTTCAATCAAGAACGGGTAGCAAATGTCTATCTGGATCATTTAGATAACTGTTGATTGAGCGTTTACTGCAACAGTGATCCAAAAGTTGCCCGTCAGCCTCAAAACGTCAAACTTTCTCAGCATTTAGATTTTATTTTGCACCCTAAGATTCCAGATTTTTTCAAATAGCTGCATCGCAGCCGAATCCTGTCCTATCCTAACGAGCTGGATTATTAATACGCCTTGCTAAGAACTTCAACTTTAAATGTGACTTTCTCAATATTTCGATTTTGTTGCACCCTCACATTCCAGTTTTTTAAATAGTTGCATCGCCTCCAAATATACTCCCGTCCTAACAAACGGACGTTCAAACGGCGAGCCTCACGACTGGTTTTGTGCTCCGGGGGTCACCAAAGTCAGCAACTCCAAAGCGTGAGTGCCAGAGCAAACGCGATGCACGGCAAAACCACGTGCTGAGAACGAGCCGAAGCGCTCGTGAACGACATCACCGCATCAGCATCCGTGGGCCTGGCCTCGTAGTCCTCGTCCTCGTACGCGTCGTCCAGCGCGTCGTGGTCCGCCGGCGCGCCGTGGTCTCCCATCGAGCACAGTTTGACCATGTTCTGTTTGACCACCTCACAAAAGGGCCTCTCCAGACCGTCGCAGACGCACTGATTGAGCAGCACTCCGCTGGGCATGAAGAGCAGCTCCTCGATGGTGGACTTGCACCGAGACGAACACTTCCTCCCGTTGAACAGCTGACCGCAGTGGGACAGGTAGGCGGTGAGCGATGACTGACAGCCGGGCTCGTCTTCGCACCGCTGGCGCGCCTCGGTGCACCCGATCCCATCGGCGCCGCCCGGATGCGTCCGCGGCAGACAGGGCTCCACGGCCCGTTTGGCTCTGAAGCACTCGTGGTCCATCCCGCAGTCGCAGGTCTCCAGAAACGGGCCGTTTGCGGTCTGGTTGAGGCGGATGAGGGCGCTGATGCAGTGGCTCGGACACTGGCGTCTACTCCCGCGGATGATCCCGTCGCACGCCGCCAAATACTGGTTATACGCCAGCTCGCAATCGCGTTCTTCGTGGCATCGCATCAGCGCCTGCCAGCAAACCATCTGCGCGTCCAGCATCATCGCCAGCGAGAGGAACGCGACGGGAAGGATGCATCTCTTCATTTTTCCCTGCCAGCTCAGATTAGGTGCATGCTTGCATGGATCCGTGAAAGCACGGCATGGTGCGTCACAGAGAAGCATGCGTTTACTCCCCAAGTTGTGTTCTGTTCGCTGCTCTCCGGCCGCGCATTTCTAAAGCATATCCTCAAGAATCCTTCAGCGTTTGCATGTTGTTTGGAGCGCGTTCTCTGCTCTCGGAGTCCTGTTGCATGCTGCTCGTCTTTGTCCCTCCGGCTCTTTCACGCTCGGCTGCGCATTTACGCTCGGAGACCCCTCCTCCTCTGAAACTCCTCTCTTCATTACGCATTCTGTTGTTCTATTGGTGAGCGGACGGGGGATTGCATAGTAACACCGTTTTTGGCAGAGCTCACCTCCTGTACAGGATAAATAAAATGTTTATAAATTTGACGAAGCCGGCGAGCTGTGTGGTCTCTCCCTGCGTTAGATTACAAAACCGAGAGAGAGAGAGAGAGAGAGAGAGAGAGAGAGGGATGCATTCCTCTGCTGGAAGCTCCACATCTGCAAAGGGCTTCTTCGATTTAAAGCGCAGAAAAACAAATCTGTTTCTCTTTAGCACGAACCCAAGAACAAGCCCCTGTATAAACCGGCGGGTTCGGAGCCCCCGTCGCTCTCAGCCTCCTTTGGGGTGTTTTAATCGCGCCCTGACGGAAAAGAAAAGGGCCACAAAAGTGTTTTCTGGACCGTTTCACCCTCTTTGTGTCCGACTGGCCATGCAGCAGCCCGGAGGCCCATCAATAGAGAGACTTTCCACAACAATATATTTTACTGCCCTGTCCTTTCACAGCACACTTGAGATCAGCGATTCTACGCCATTCAAATGGAAACGGCTCTGATTGGGGCGGAAAAAAAAAAACTATGCAAAGCATCCACAAGCAAGCATCCACAGAGTCTGACAGACCGGGGCTAGTTGTCACGCCGTGAAAACACACCGTTTCTAAACCTCCAAATTAAAATCCCGGTATTAAAAGATGCGACATATCGGTGAGGGGAAATGCACGGATAGCTCACGCGATAAGATGCATCTGAAATGCTGCTTTCTGATTGTTGTATGAATGCTACGCGTGCATTGTTTTGTTGAGAGTATGCATGCTAATTAAATTGTCATTTGACCCTCCAACAAGACCCTCTAGTCTAAGAAAGAAAAAAAAACCTTGCTATGTGTCCTGCGTTAGTCGGAGACTTACAGCCCTTGCATATCGACTAAATGCAATATAACGCACGACTGCTAAACTGCTAAAAATGTATTAAAATGGTTAAACACCTGACGTCCCACGTGA
Organism: Puntigrus tetrazona; assembly: GCF_018831695.1. Classification (NCBI taxonomy): domain Eukaryota; kingdom Metazoa; phylum Chordata; class Actinopteri; order Cypriniformes; family Cyprinidae; genus Puntigrus; species Puntigrus tetrazona. The sequence goes on from NC_056716.1 coordinate 16,834,958, forward strand.
GCAGGCTAACATGTGGACAAAACAGCCTTTCATTGTAACTGCATGTCATTTAAATAGACGCAGTTAAAGATAAAAGTCTATTACGAGCGTTTTCTTTCCGCTAGACTGAAACAACACACGAAAAGCCAAATGAAACAAAATATGCATGGAAAAAAAAGAAACGGCATTAACCTAAACTCAACATTTGTTCGCAAAAGGCTTATTTGTTAGTCAAGCACCCACCTACATGCTTCGTGAAAGTGTGTGAGTGAAGCGCCTGACTCGTGTCCAATGTCTCCATCTAGTGGGCAGAAACTACTGCGCTGCGAAAACACCACACAGAAGCTGGAATTAGGCATCACGATCTTTGTACAAATATATTTATTACAGTTTCAACAGTCAAAAATCAGCAAGGTCTGGAAATTACAGAAGATTAATTACATAAATGCATTACATTGGTAATTACGTTACTTATGCAGTCCAGAGCGGAAACGACTATCAAGGGCATAAGTAAAACGAACGACAAAAAATAGATTAGAATCTAACGGGTTAAATAAAACGGACAGGAAAGTCGGTTTAACCCTTCGCGTTAATTGGCTGTCAGCTCTGTCCCGTAGATCAGAGATGTAAATATTGCTTTATGTTTACAGCTTATATTCAAAAACCAAATCCCTGCACGGCTTCGCTCAAAAGACGACAAAAGCCTCCGTCCAGCAGCACAGCGTTAGAAATCATTACTCGGAGTCTCCTTAAGAGGGAACGACCAGAAAGAAAAGAGGTCAACAGCTGCATCACGACAACACCAAACCACCTGCACGAAACGGCACCACTCGATGAAAGGTCAAAGGTGAAGGGTGTGAACCACTCCTGCTCCCGTAAGCCCTTCAAGACTCCCTGAAGTCACTACTGCTGTAAGAAACACCTTCAGACCGGAGCAGGCCTGGCGGGGATGGGTCAGGCTCCAGAGACACGTCTCATTTCACCCAAAACGACGAAGAAATTACATTTGCATAATAACGGAGAGTGTTTTAGGACCGTTAAAGGGACAGTTCATCCCAAAACGAAAATCGCCTTCGCGGCGTTTCAAACCCGTTTATTTAATCCGTAGAACGCAAAAAAAGAAGATATTTTGAAGAACGAAGGCAACCAATCGTACGACGGTACCCATCGACTGACGTGGGGCCCAAAATGCAGATGGAAAAAAAAAAATAGTTTGATATAAATATTAATTAATCTAATGACAACACTACTATTACTAATAAAAAAGATTATTAAAATGTTATTTTTAAAGGAATATTAAGCAAAAAAAAATTAGAAAAATATAAATATACAACACGGAACCTCTGTGGACAAAAAGAAACAAAATATATATATTTTTAAAAATAAAATCAATTAATTAGAGATTCTTTTAAAATGAAAAACGGGTAAAAATTGGATTAAAATAAAACTGAATGCGAGAAAGAATAAAACGTGTCATAGGGCTGTAATTTCTGTAAAACGTTGAATAATTTTCTGTTTAATATTATACGTTTCGTGATTTCAGTTAATAAGACATGCTTTTGGAAGCATTAAATTTAATTTGGCCACTATGTAAAAATGGAACATACAGAATTACTGATTTAATAGGGTCCTATTAGTATTATTTTCCATACTGTGGAATCCAATGGGTGCCGTCAGCTGTTTGCTTACCAACATTCTTCAAAATATCATCATCTGTGTTCAACAGAATAACATTGGTGAGCAGATGACAGCTGATGGTACCCATTGACTTCTATAGCATTAGCATTATTTTCGATACTATGAAAGTAAATGGGTACCGGTAACTGTTTGCTTACCAACATTTTTCGAAATATCTTTTTTTGCGTTAAACAGAATGACGTGCTGACGGCACCCATTGACATCCACGGTACTTGTTTCAATACTATGGAAGTCAATGGCTACGGCAGCCCTTTGCTAACCAACGTGCTTTAGAATTAGTTTGGAACAACATGAGGGTAAGCAAATTAATTTCATTTTGGGGTGAAC
>NC_056716.1:16841961-16859461 GCF_018831695.1 Puntigrus tetrazona
TTAGCTGCATGTGTGTGCATGGTTAGTGTGGCTTGCATGTAAAATGGCATCATTTATTGTTATTATAAGAGTAAATACATGTAACGTGTAATAAGCCTATAAACAGCACCACATGCATCCTTTGAAGTACGTTCATGGAAGCTATTCATTGATATAATATCAGCACACTATGGTATACTTTTGCTCTTCATCTGGGTTTACGCACACATTAAAGATAACGCGTCACGCGGCACATTCGAGCAGAACACTTCTTTTAACTCGTTACCAAACGCGCGGGATTCACTCGACACGAAGCGCCTCGCGACGAAACATTTACTTTGATCTCGCACGCGCCGATTCCGCTGGGGGGAAAAAAATAAAAAAATTACTCCTAACTGACCGAGCGGGAATCTCCCCGAGCGAAACGAGCAGCTGCGCGCGCAAACCTCCAGCGAAGCGCGAAAAAGCGCGGAAAAAGCGCGCGCGCGCCTCTCCAAACGCGCTCCTCGCGCGCTTCTGAGGGAAGGATCGCGGGCTTGGCGCGCTTACTTTTCCTCCTCCAGCTGCTGCTGGTACTGCTCAAACTCTTCTTGTGTCATTCCTTTAGCGGCGGCTTCGGATTTGTCTCCGTCGGATTTATCTTCCGTCAGACCTCCCGTCAGGTTCTTCAGCTGACCGCCGACTACGTGTTTAACCATGAAAGCCATCGTGAAATAGTATAACGTTCCTCAACGCTCTTCCTTGTTCGCCCCGCGAGCGCTATTAATTCCAATTAGGTCGATAATTCGCTTTCTCGGCGATCGCCTAACAGGAACTCGGTCCGGCGTTCAGCTGAGGTAAAGTGAAGTGAAGTGAAGTGGATTCATCTCTTCATCTGAGTCACAGCAGCGGTTTGACTCGTCCATCCGCCCAATCCCGTGTTTCCTCAGCCGACTCTCTTCCCGCCCAATCCAACGCACCGCCGGATTACGCGCGCTTTTATTTTTTTTTTTCGGGCGCGCGTGACTTGTCAAAACGCATCGCGCGCCGGTTCGCGCGTTTGCGCGCCTCCAAGTCGGCGAGGGATGACAGTAAGCGGAGAGGATTCAGAGCATCTATGCAGCATCCGTCTGGAGGGCGAGCAAATCCCGCGGAGGCAAGTGAGAAAGCAACGTGTGAAACGAAACTCAACGTTTGTGTCAAACGAAAAAAGTTAGAGCGTTGTCGCCAGTGTTTTGGTTTATTTGGAAAAGGGCAAAACTCTAATCCCAGAGATTACCATCCATGCGTATAAAGCTGTCAGCATCACCTCCACATGGATTATCATATGCAATAATAAAGGAACGGGACATGGATGAGATTCATTTCACAGTCCAGCATGCGTTCTGCGATATAAAGCCAGGTGTATGGTTTATATCAAATCTTCAAATACTCTCTTTGTTTACACACAAACATGCATTTGCATACACTATCGGTGCAGTTTATTCATAAAGCACCGTTAAAGCCACAGAACATTGACCACAGCGCTGTACAGTGAAAGCAAAAATAAGCATGGAAGGACACGTCTTGTACTCGTATCTATGCTTTGTATGTATCCATCATTGAACTGCGCACGCCGATTATCTACAGAACGGTGCTGTGATGATATTTTTGTTTTCTTAGCTTGCAAAATTCATTATTGTAGCTTCATACTATTACGGTTGAACTGCTGTAGATGGAGCATTCGGACGAAGTCTTTCACGCTTTGACCGTAGAAACTGATCGGCAGTCACAGCTAAGACTCACAGTTTTCGTCCAAAATATCTCATATTGTGCTATAAAGCTTTTACGGGTTGTGTGACTAATGCCAACATTTTCATTTTGCTGTTCAATATTTTTACATACGTACGTTGGAGGTCACACTTAATACACATTTGCGTTCAATCATTGAATTTTACTGTCATTTTTATTTGTGTTTTCTCTCACTCATCGCATATCTTCAGCTTTCGGGACCCGTTCTTCATCTAGCTTAGGACCCCGCAACTAGGTCAGCACTGGACTCATCTCTGATTGGCCACTGCGTTCATAAACTCAACATAATTGCGTGAGATTGGTTATAACGTGCAACACTGTAAAAATGCAAATTATACTGACGCAAATAAGCCCTAGTATTATTTATAGCATTACTAGCTTGATAATAATAATAATAACTGTCCTGCTATGATCGAAGGCGTCAGCCCAGCTCTACCAATCTCATGCATATTTTCAGAGGTGGCCAATTCGTGCAAATTTGTACAATTTAAATACAACTTCGTACCACACAAGCTCCGCAATTCATACAAACGACCTACACCTAACCCCATCCCAAAACCAGCCTTGGCAAATCATACAAAATCGTACAAGCGAGGTCGTACGAAGGATCCACCTCGTCTGAATTTAGCCGTAATTGACTTTGAATGAAGCATCTTCTAATGCCACGTGAAGTTGAAAGCGAGATGCGTGCGTGCGTGGTATAAACACAGCCTCTATTACCCCAAAATTAATCAACACCAGATGATAAAACAAATCATACATCTCTGTGCATCGTGATAAAGTCTCTATTTTTGCCTCTTTCTCGCTTTCTCTCTCTCTGACACCCCCCCTCCCCCGGGACTGAATCATTCCCGATCTGCTCCACTAACAAACTGTTCCGTCGCTCTCGCTGAGGGCAAAGACTACACCGCATGCACATTTATCTGTGCTCTATAACGTAGCAAGAACCTGAAAAGTCCGTGTTTGGAGCTCTTTAGGCTTTTACTGCCGGCGAGAGCTCTGATATTAACCAGGAAAATAATAACGTGCAGCGCATCGGCCAAACGTTCTCATGGATTTGCATGCGTGTCAGCAGACAGAAATGTAATGCTTACAGTAATACGGTGACGCATGGCCTAATTATGCATGCTTTTTAAAAATCAGATTTTTTCGATTCTAGTTTGGCATGCATCAGTGCAAAACGCCAAGTGAAAATTTGGCTTTGGCAAAGAAAATAGTAGGAATATAGAAATGTGATAATTTGAGCTATTGCATTGGGATGCTGTAAGGCGCAAACAAAATTGGTTAAATAATGCCGTTGCCTTAATTAAAAAAAAAAACAAAAGCTTCTATTTGTCCTTAATGTAATGCAAAATACAGTTCCATGGCCCGTGAAAAACATTTATGGATGGTAAATTTCATCTGCCACTGGCAAGCTTGGTAAAAAGTTCATTTTGGACCCTGTATGCATGACTTCACAGTAAGTCAATAAACCTCATCGTCATCCGCAGCCAGCAGCGCCGGCCAGACTATGAAACACTTTGTAGGGTACACGCGAGCAAGCGTGCATGCGTCCGTTATATAATAAAACAACACGCAGGCATCCTCAGTAGGCTACAGCTGGTTCGGTGTCTGTGTTAAAGCAGAGCTGAGGGTTTGCCGTTTGCGAATCTGAGGATGAATGAGGTTAGTAGGGTGAGGACAGTCAGTCAAATGCCGATTTAGAAAGTCAAAGGCACTGAATCGAAATAAACTAAAGCCAAATTCAGAAGGGACTAGCTTCCATCCACTAATTATATAATGTCTACTCGTGGACACGTCTCTAAATTGCCGGTTTTGGCTTTTGTTTGGGTATAGATTACGTAGTGGTTCAATGCAATGACTGAAAAGTAGTCTGACCAATATCATGCAGGCACTGTGCATAATCGACCAATCGCTGAACACGAGAAGGTGGGATCTACAGACAGCCAAAGCAATGCAAGCAAAGCCAAAACGTGGACATTTTAGGCATTTTTGACCAGAACTAAGGATGCACGGTCACCCTAATATAGAATTATTTGACACACGTAAGTGTATCTTGATGCACCTTCCACGCCAGCCAAACTCCCACTTCAGTGAAAGCTACAGATTTCAATCCCGTAAACACAAACTCGTCTAATTCAAACATCATTTAAAGCTGATATTGCATAAGCAAGCAGGCTTCCACCAGTCCACGGCATCCAGTTGCATCTGAAAAATCCATCAGAACAAAGCCGAATCATCTCCACACGGTTCAGTGGACAGAGCAGATGACCTCTGCTGCGCACATGCTCTCCGGCGAAAGAACAGCAGCTGTTCAGGTGCTGAGAATCTGACAGAACAAATCCATCACACCCCTTCATTCACCTAATGGATGCCGATAGACGTAAACAACATTTACGAGGATGTAAATGACGATTAAAGCAGTCGTTTATCCTCTGATCTCTGATCTGCTCCGGTTTGATCTAAACTTGCAGGACTTGGTCTATTTTGGCTTATATAATACGGTCTAAAAGAAAGACTCGCCAAACGCAAGTGATGCTTTACAAAACTTTAATGTTTTACAATGCAAGTCAAACTAACGTAACCGTGTTATGCTGATCCTGATTTTACCAATTGTTCCTGGACGAACATCTTCTGGATCAATGCTGTGATTAACCAATCAGATTTGAAGAACTAGTTAATGGTTTTTGTGAAGTTCAGGCTTACAGCCAGTGTTTGGTTCTTGTACATTTCGGTCTGATTCTAGGGATTACTCGTGGTTAGGTTTAGGTGTAGGGATATGTTAAAAACTACATTTTTGGATTGAAATGTTATTCCAGAATCAACGAAATACGTTGACCTGGGATGGTCACTGGGTCACTGGGATGGTACCCTTTCACTTTTGTACATATTACGTTCAAATATATACACTTTAAGTACTAAAATGTACCTTTAAGGTGCCAAAATTACATTTGTAAAAAGGTAGCGCACCAGTGACAGCTTTTTTTTCTGAGAGTGTAGGAACACATCTAACATCTAATCCAAGTTTAGCAAATAAGTCAGGTTTGTTTCGGTTAGTCTGATTGATTGTCAGTTGATTTGGCTCAAAGTAAGTCAGACTAATTGAAATGACCTGGCTAATTTAGTAAACCCGTTTAATGAAACAAGCCCCGGCGCGTACACTTTACAATGAAGAAAACATCTCAGCCTCCAGATTTTTTTTCTCATTCGTTATCAAGAACTTCTGCTCAGGCTTCTTTTTCTTCTTCACATGTAACATGGAATATTCGTCACCGAAAAATGGATGAAAACAAATCAAATAATGACATTGTCACACAGACTGCTTTTCCTAACATAGTGAAAAATAGTGAAAAATAATGACCTACGAAAAATAGTTACAGGCTGTTAATTTGACCATTTCAATGATTTCTATAACAGGATTTTTCCACTCTTCGTTTTGCTCATGATGATGCTGGAATGTAGGAACACAAATATTTATAACTCGGTAATGTTTTTTAATGTAATTTGCTTGGAACGCATCCGGCATATCCACAACTTGTTTACCATTGCAGGCTCGTCCAGAGGATGAGTAATGATAAATTCATGTCCTATAAATGGGAGGATGTAACAGCAAGAGCAAGAAAAAAAAAAAAAAAACGGTCCACACATGATGCCCAAAGGACAATTCAGTCTCCATGGAGATGGCCATTAATTACCTGTGAATAAACGCAGCATCCTGCGAGCGGCAGAAGGAGAGTTATGCAATCCAGCGAAGGACTGGTCTAGACTAGCCTGTGATGATCTCATTCTCTCTCTCTTCTCCCTCCCCATTCTGCATCCTTCATCTTTTCTTTTTCTGTCATGTATGCGCTATCCTTCCTCTCTCTCTCTCTCCGTTACCTCTTTCTATTATCAGTGGCTTCAAGGGACCGCAGGACTGCTGGCTGTGGCTAAATGGGATGCGAATAGCGGAAAATTCTCTTTCAGCCGACTTCCTATGGACAATCAGCACAGAGCGAGCGCGAGGGCCTAGGAGCGGTGACAGGGCCAAGCCGGGTGACACGGGGACACGCTGAAGGACGTGAAGCAGCGGTAAACAGAGAGAAGGTAAAGAGAAGAACTCTAATGAAGGACAAGATCAGATGTGTCGCTGGCTTCTGCTGGGCTATTCACACTTTTAGGTTGTTTTTAACTTTTTTAACACCGTTCATGCTTCACCTTAGTCGTTCACACATCCTCACATACATACTTCAAAAAAATAAAGATTACATCGAGAACCCTGCGATAAGCATTAAAGAAGAGCAGTGGAAACGACTCGATTCTATTGGTTCACTCAAAAATTCGCTCACCCTTCGGGAATCCAAGATTGAGACGAGTGTTTTTCTTCATCCGGTTTGGAGAAATGTAGCATCGAATCAGCGACTCAGCAATGGATGTGAATGGGTGCCGTCAGAACGAGAGTCCAAAGAGCTGATAAAAACATCTCAATAATCCACAGCGCTCCAGTCCATCATCTGGAGAAGACTAACTAATCCAGCATTATTACAAGTCCATAAGCCCATCTCCTGTTGTCTCTCACGTAAAAATGCACTCATTTGTTTGTTTTTGGACTGTTTTGGCTTGTAAACAGTGCTCGATCTGATTCACATTTTAATTCTATAACCATCTTGTAAACCTATTCTGCTTTTTTGCACTAAAGCAGATCTGTATAGCCCGGCGTTAAAAGTTGTGCTACGACCTTGCAAAATTACTAGCACCCAGGGATAAACATACAGTAAAAAAGAACCTCTCAAGCCTAAACAGAGTGTTGTTTTCACGATCATGACTTAATATCACAATTAAAGATGTCTTGGAATGAGGCATCGCAGACAAATCCGATCCAGATGTCTAATAATTAGCTCGCTCATCTGTCCTGTGATGTAGATGAGTCAGTGTTTGTTTACTGCTGATGCTGAAACTTCTGATGATTCATGTCTGGAAGAGACGAGTCAGACTCGGGAGCGGTGCATGTTGCATGCATGTTGAGTAGAAAGAAAGCGGGCGAAGGACGGCTTTCATTCCCACTGCCTCTCCTGACGACACCGGATTCTCTCTGAACTCAAATCGCTGTTGTTTCCACACACTTTCTTTCCTCCGAGAGCCTTAAACGGGCCAGAGACCTGTCTGTAGCGAAGCAGCGCGACAGGCCGGCCCATCTATCTGACAGGATGCCTAAAGGTGTTAGTGTTGTGTGGGAAGAAAGTCGCATCAAAGTGCCTCTCGCGCGCACGTGACCAGAATCTCGCGTCTGGGTCATTCTTGACTTCGCAGATTACAGGAGCTGCCATCCAACACGCAGTGCCTCGTTGCCATGGCTGCGTCAGTCTAAGGGACTGCTTATGTAAACACAGACACTTTAGCTCTAACTCGAGAGCGGTGTGGCGTTCAGAGGAGATGAAGATGAAATGCACTGTAACAGCAAATGAGGAATGCAAGACAGAAATGCTTAAAAGTAATTAAAAACGCATTAGAATATATTTAAAGAAACGGTTTACTCAAAACTGTGCTCACCCTTGGTCCATCCAAGACGTGCATGAGCTTTTTTTGTTTATCAGATCTGGAGAAATGTGTGTCTGCACCGGTGTCTCGGCAATGCATGTGAATGGGTGCCGTCAGAATGAGAGTCTAAACGGCTGCTAAAAACATCACAATAATCCACAGCATCCCATCCGTTAACATCTAAAGAAGACAAAAGCTGAAACAGAGTCTCTCAATCTGACGGCACCCATTCACACTCATTGCTAAGACACTGACGCAGACACACATTTCTCCAGATCTAATACGAACTCATTCACATGGCCTGCTTTCAACACATATATCGCTTACTTCATTTTCCCACGTCATTGCAAACCATGCACCTTTGGACTCTATATTTATTTCGTTTTACTAAGCAGCATGCATCCGCATTACACGAGCGTCTCTGCTCTCCCATTGGCAGCTGCCACACTGCGTCATCGCTCTGGCGTCTGATCGCCGGCCCTCGTCGAAAATGAATGGTTTCCAGATGCTTTGGCGCAGGAAGTTGCTGTCACTCTAAACGTCCCTTTTAGACTAGCTGGGGAAATTTGCAATTTGCCACACCGACACTTTGCGAAGCTGCTCTCAAATTCGCCGGCAACCATGCCTCCTTCGAGGTGTTTATTTTCGTTTACTTTCATTTGAGTCCATACTCCAGGTCTGCGAGAGAGAGGCGAGACGCCTTTTTGGGATTCTGTCAGCGCCGAGCCCTCGGTTCTATTTCTGCAGCGCGCGGAGAACAGCAACGACAGGAGCAGAGATAATTGACAGCTTTCAGAACCAATCTTGTCACATCTTACTCATATTCACACCCGCCCACTCACACCGACACGTTCTCTAACAAAACAGCATCATGTGCTCACAGCTACACACGAATACACGGCAGTCTGTTGATTTAAACACCGCACATCTAACAATGGCACAAGATGGTTATCCAACAAAAAAAATGCATAACTCATTTAACCCTTGTGCATCTTTTAAAAAAAGTCATAAAAATTCGAAGCTTTGGAACTTATCAGATCTGGAGGAATGTGTCTCAGCAATGGATGAGAATGGGTGCCGTCAGAGTGCGAGTCTAAACGGCTCATAAAAACATCAGTTAACATCTGAAGAAAACAAAAGCCGATGGCACCCATTCGCGTCCATTGCTAAGAGATTTTGCTAAGCGGTATGCATCCGTATTACACTGCTTTCCCATTGGCTGCTGGGAGTTAACGCCCATGGCAAAGTGAAACCAATGAAAAGTTATATAGGTTTGTGTATAGGTTATGAAAATTATTTATGAACAATGATATGATATTTGATATAAAATACATATTTTAAAAATGTTGAACTCCAAACAAGTTGCGTTCCACATTTGAAGTTAAAAAAATGAGCTTTCGGTAAAATTTAGTCAAATTTGAATCAAATTAGACGTCAGCAGAACTGAGCGGGAGACACAGGGATTGTGTTTGTGTACAAACCACACAATGACATCCCTTATAGCTGCATCATTTATCTAACCGACACTGTAATGGACTACAATATGCATAAGCAGAAAATATTTGCTTATAAAGTATTTGCTTTATATGTCAAGTTTGAAAAACGTTTGAAGGCTTGCCATCAGAATATGCAAATATTGCCCTAGGATTAAAATAGTAGTTTTAATGGGTTTCAAGACATTTTTGGCCTAACGGTGCCGAGTCTTTCATTTTTTTTTTTTGTATCTAGTGCAAAATAGATCTTTTAAAGCAAATGAGGGAATATTAACGCTCTAATAAAAATACACACCTGAGACGAAAATGTATGCAGTTATCATGAACACAGGCAAAATGATCAAGACGAATAAAAACCAAAAAAGTAAAGGGTTAAAACAAAGGTAAACGATATAATTGTCATAAATACAACGGGCCAGTATGTGTGATGGTAGGAATCTGCTTTTTGTGCATAGAACAAAAATAAGAGTATCTAAATATATATGTTAGTCTCTAAAAGCAAAAACGGCCAACCCAAAGGTGCTGGTCTGTAGTGATCAAACCTACAAGCATTTTGAGGTGTAATGGCCAACGCTAAATGCATGCTGGTCTAATTTGGCCAATCCTTCATGCGTTTTGATCTATAAGGGCTAAACCCAGATGCATTTCGATTGATAACGGCCCGACTCTAAATGCATGTCAGTCTGCAATGGCGCCGCATTGCAAAACACAGACTACGCTCTTTGTGAGATGATTCCAGAGCATGCGTGTGCGTGTGCGTGTGCGTGTGTGTCTGTGTGTGTGTGTGTGTGTGTGTGTGTGTGTGTGTGTGTGTGTGTGTGTGTGTGTGTGTGTGTGTGTGTGTGTGTGTGTGTGTGTGTGTGTGAGGAAGACGAGCTCGTGTGTCTCGAAGCCTCAGCGTCTCGGCGAGGAGCACGTCCGTGACAGCAAGGCCGTCATCTGCAGAAGTAAATGACGGAGACAGAGCAGCGCATGCTAAAGCTGCACGGGAAAAGCAGGTCATATGTGTGTGCAATGTAAGGAAAACGCTGGATTTCTGGAATCAGCAGAATGAGGTGATGCTTGCGGGCTTTAGTGCAAAGACTCACTGCAATCATCAAGTTATTAAACGCTTTGGGTAGAATGCAACTACGGCACAAAATCTGATGCATCCTCTATCCTTAACTAAAAATGCTTCTTATACAATATCTTATAGTTACACACGCCCAGCTCAGATTAATACAGGTTATTGCACTTGATTTCGTGACACGCTGGAGTGAATGAACCTAATTAAGAAAGCAAGCGTGTGCGTCCCGAGCTGATCTTTAACATATGGCTTGACAAATAAATCCCTGCAGCTGAACGTCTGTTGAAGGGAGCGGCGTATGCATGAAAAAACACGCGTTTCAGAGAATAAATCCTCCTTTAATTTCGTTTTCTCTCAAGAGCAGCAGGAATCACGTAATTGCTTAGCCAAACTCCCGACGTGAGTCACGAATGCGTGTAAATGTACGTTTTTCAGCGAGAGATCACAAGGTCTTTTTTAAGCAGCACAGCAATGCTCCTGGGATCAGCCAGTGATTCAGACCTCTTAAAGGAATAGCTCGCCCCTAAATAGAAATCCTGTCATCATTTACTCGTGTCATTTCAAACTCTCATCGGTGGAACGTAAAAAAGATGTTTAGCTGGAGATATTTTCCAGCGTTTCGGTGATAAAAAAAAACGCCTTCAGACCGCATGATACAAAAAAATGCAGCACACTGGTCTGGAAAACAGGGAAAAACAGGGAAAAACAGGGAAATCAGAGGAGATGCTATTATTAGCATTATAGCATTGGAGTTATATATTAACTTAATATCCAAGTATAAGAAGAAGCTTCTTTTCTGTTCATTGAATCGATCACCCTCTGTCTTATAAAAGATCCTCATTAATATCCTTTGAAAAAAGCCTTCTGTCACGCAGGTTTTGGAATAAGATGAGGGTGAGGAAATGAACAAACCCTTTTCTTTCTTTTTTTTTTGCATGATGAAACGTGCAGAGGACTGTTGTTTATGGCGTTTAGTCTGCAGCTCGGTGGTGCCACACATCTATTTATATGCATTTCATATCGCATGATAAAAATACAACTTTATGCTTTTATATTAGAGGCCAAGGTGGGTCAGAGTAGGCTTTTATGATGTCTTTACTCAGAATTTTATTGCCACGAGAACAAAATGTTGACTTGGAATACGACAACTGATTAAAAAAACGAGATACTATGACAAAAACAGTATAAAATAAATAAAAATGACACTTCAAAAATGTTTTTTTTCCATCTAAAATATTTTTTTTTTTACATTGCAATTTTTCTGTTTTGGTTTTTTAGACCCTATTTTAACGATTGCATTAAAAATAGTTGCCAAAAAGCATGTATAATTATTTGAAATGCTACGAAATGTACAACATTTAACATCAATTTGTAAAAGAATTTACAACTTTTATTATTTTTCCTTAAATACAGTTTTATTTTTTAGCAAATTCGGTGAATCTATTTTCTGGTGTCCATAGTTTCATTACATTTTAATAACAAAAGCATGTCTAATTAATTTATTATAAAATATATATATATATATATATATATATATATATATCAGAAATACTGTACAATTTCCTGGTAATTACATAATGGTAAATGCATATTTTAGAAGGATATATTTTGAGAGCAGTCCTAGAGATGATTCCTGCGTTCATGAGCTCATTTATTGAGGCAGAGAACAGCTCAAGCGTCGCAGGAAATCATAGCCCTAAATAAAAGCATCACTGCGGCTCTCTTTCAGTTTCAGCTCCAGCAAAAGAGCAGGAAAGGGTCAAGAGAACAGCATCTCTGTGCTGGTGAGGCTCCCAGGGGCCCGGGGCCCCTCGCGCCGCTCGGTCTCTGCAGGCGCTGGGTGAGGGTCGCGCGGACGCCGAGGCTGAATGTCAGAGAGAATATGCAAATCCAGCGTGACAAGTGGTGCAGGAAACATGTTCTCCCTGACTCCAAGACCCCTGATATTTCACAAAGTCAAACCAGACGAGGCAGCCGCCGCCCGGGGACTCAGACTGATTATTACCACACACACATACACACGGGCACACACACACACACACACACACACACACACACACACACACACACACACACACACACACACACACACACACACACACACACACACACACACACACACACACGGGCACACGCACACACGGGCACACGCACACACGCACGTACGTTGGCGTTTGTGTTTTATAGAGACTGTGTGTGTTATTGTTCTACACCTCACAGGAAACTACTACTATTTTTAAAAAAACTCACTCCGTATGATTTATAAGCTTTTGTACCCATAAGACTTCAATTTAGGTCCCCACCGTGACACGAGTTCCCATGAGTCTGTGTGTATTCAGGGTTAAGTCCCCACCAGGAGATAAAAACCACACACACACACACACACACACACACACAGGAACAAGAAGAGAGTGTGAAGTGACTGAAGGGTCAAGCTGTGCTGCATTTCACAGGAGAAAATATAACAGATGCTATTTGCACCCCACTGTAAACATTTACAAATATATAACAACAACAATAATAATAATATAAAAAAAAAAAATATATATATATATATATATATATATATATATATATATATATATATATATATATATAAAAGACATTTTAGGATTTGTATTTTTAAACACATAATATTAAATAATATTTTTAATGATATTATTTTTTTATATACACACACATTATATATAGAATTATTGAGTAGAATTCAACAATAGTTTCAAAAATATTAAATAAAAATATTTTTATTTTATGCAGGTCTCTTGATTTCAGTAAGACACTTTTTTGTGCTATATTTTGTAAAATAGATTTTAATTATATACGTTAAAAAATGAGCTTTTGGCCTCTAATCAGCTGCTCCGTAAATGATTTATTAGGGTTAGCGATGGATGCTAGTGAGCCGGTATTACTGAGGGGTCAGAGGTCAGATACGGAGCAGAAGTGAAGGTCAGGCTGAAGGTGTGTTTTGGTTCGTCTCATAACTTCAGATCACGTCTTCAGTCCGTCCCGAGAGGATTTGCGATAAATCCGCCGCCTGGAGTGTGTGAGGGATTGAGTTTGTGTGGTGTATTTCTCATTTCATGACGCGCGGGGAGAGGCTAATAACAGCACAAACACTGACGTCAGTGGTGTGATACGACGTGCGTGTGTGTGTGTGTGTGTGTGTGTGTCAGTGTGTGTGTGTGTCAGTGTGTGTCTCTGTGTGTGTGTGTGTGTGTGTGTGTGTGTGTGTGTGTGTGTGTGTGTGTGTGTGTGTGTGTGTGTGTGTGTGTGTGTGTGTGTGTGTGTGTGTGTGTGTGTGTGTCAGTGTGTGTGTGTGTGTGTGTGTGTGTGTCAGTGTGTGTGTGTGTGTGTGTGTGTCAGTGTGTGTGTGTGTGTGTGTGTGTGTGTGTGTGTGTGTGTGTGTGTGTGTGTGTGTGTGTGTGTGTGTGTGTGTGTGTGTGTGTGTGTCAGTGTGTGTGTGTGTGTCAGTGTGTGTGTGTGTGTCAGTGTGTGTGTGTGTCAGTGTGTGTGTGTGTCAGTGTGTCGCTCACAGGCTGATGGAGTTTTTGTCTCCAAGGTCGAGCTCCTTCTAAACTCAACGCTGTGACCCTCGAGACACAAACTACAGCTAATGTGAGAATAAAACAGATCAGAGAACATCCATCAGGACAGGAATCTCGCGCCGAGCCGGAGAACCCCGTCAGAAACATGTCATTTACAGTATAATGTCTGTAATATTCAAGCTCAAAAGAACAGTGCGTGTTGAGTTTGTTTTGCTAACTAGACAGTCTTCATGTAAATGCCACCGTTTTTGATAATGCTTTTGTAAAAAAATAAATGCAAAAAAATGTATACACAATTTCTGGGGTGGAAAATCATAAAGCCCTGTTAGGGCATAAATTTTAATAAATATATATATGTGTGTGTGTGTGTGTGTGTGTGTGTGTGTGTGTGTGCGTCACAGATAAAGTATATAAAAATGTCAATTTTTTTGGAGGGATTTATTATATTATAATATAATAATAATAATAATAATAATAATAATAATTATTATTATTATATTAGGTTATATTAGGTAGATTATATTAGGTATAATCGAATCAGCCATGTTTTTGTTTCCTAACATATAACACAGAATTAAGAAAAACTAGAAAAAAAATTATTCATATTGTTCTAAAAAAAATCTTGCACACTTTAATAAACTGTACTTTATAGCTTCATCGCTTCATGTTAAATGGAGAGGCACTTTATTCAGTGTTTAGTAAACTTTCTTTTAACAAATACAGCATCCATTAAAACACTGAAATGGGTAAAATAAAAATGATTTATTATTACAATTATTATAAAATTCATTTCACACGACCCTAATTATTTAGCTTTTTTTTTAAACTGCATAAGCATTACAATTTATTTAAATGTGTTTTGTCAAAAAAAAGTACAATATAAAAGAATGTAGTCAAATTAAAACGGACATCTGGGAAAAATAAAGAGGGATTTCGTCGAGCTCTATTAATGCAGGAACGATACGAAGACGGCAATTAGTCAGAGAAAACGAGCACATTACATAAGCCAATGACACACAGCTGAAGAAAGCAAAGCTACCATTAACCTCCTCTGTCACAGACGTGACCGCAGGGAGCCGGAGGTCAAAGGTCGCCGCTCCGGCCTCGTCCGCACACACCTCGGGGAGCTGGGGGACCGGACCGGAGCCTGCTTTTCTGGATGCAAACAGAAGGAAGGGTTTACGTGACGCTGGGCCGGGCAGACATCCGTGACGGAAATGCAAATTTGGCTGTCTGCGAACGCGGCCCTGAATAGACGCTAATTGTGGTGGAAGCATCGGCGTATTTTTAGGGCGGCTCACAGAACTGTGTGTGTGTGTGTGTGTGTGTGTGTGTGTGTGTGCGCAAGGAAAGAGCCTTCGGTCACAGGAAACCACACCAGACTCGGATTGACTTGAGATTCGGTTTCAGACGGGCCTCGAGAAAAACAATTACCTCGTTCCCCGCTAATTACACAGCGCTCCCCAGCTAGCATGCTCTAGAACCGACCCGAGCGGCACTTCATCTGTTCTAGAGCACATAGTGATTATTAGTGATGGGGGACGCTAACCGTGTAATATTAACGAGACAGGAACGGTAGCCTGAAAACACCGACACCGAGCGCTTGAGCGGGCGTTTAAGCACAGATTTCTGTTTCTTAAAGCTGATTAGGAGAAGCTTCTTCCGCCAGATCAAGTTAATGAAGATGTAGGTGGCCGTCGGGATTAAAAAGACGGAAAATACACAACTGAACAAAAAATGTCAAGTTAGCCTAAGAAAAAAAATATATTAAAATAGAAATGCAATCATCTTCATCTTTACAACAGCGTTTATTTAATAGTAACATTTTTATCACATTTTGAATATTTCATAAAATATTATTTACATTTTAGAATTTAATTCTCATTATTTACAAGATAAAACTATTTTTATGCAATTCGTCACTAGCATTTTATTTTCATTTTATTTTACCAATTCTTTTTTATTTAGCTTATTATATTTATTTTTACATTTTCTGTAATTTTAGTACTTTAACAAACCCCAATTTATTTGAATTTATTGCAACTACAAATATTTTTTTATTATTTATAAAGCTAAGAAAAGGAAATGAAATAAATGTTTTAGGGCAGAATTACATTCGCATTTAGTCATTTAGCATACAAATTTTATTTTAAAATATTATTTTATTATATATATATATATGATGCAGTAAAAGGCGTTAACTTGAGTCTCTATTAAAGTCAACACATTTTTTAAAAGGCTTCACCTGTTTAGTCGCAGGTTTGGTCTCATGCGTGTCCTTCTGTTGTTAGCGGCTCATAACCCTCGCCTGAATGCAGATCATAATGAAAGAATAATTAACATTGTGAGTTTGACGGGTTTGTTCAGTGATGAATGTTATTACATGATTGAATACTGACCTTTAATCTCATCCAGCAGAAACACCAACATGACGGAGATCCAAGGTCAGCTCGTGTTTGTGTCTTGAAGGCTGTCGGCAGTTAATTACTAAATATGAGTGTTCATTAACACTACATGGATACGAAAAGGAGCTTGTGTGAGAGTGTGTGTGTGTGTGTGTGCCAGCGCGATAGTGTGCATGCATGTCTGAAATTTTAATTGTGTGTGTGTGTGTGTGTGAAAAAGAGTGAGTGTAATTGTGAGTGCATGTGATAGTGTGATTGTGTTTTGTGTGTGTGTGTGTGATTGCATGTGTGTATGAGTGTCTGTGTGTGATAATGTGTGAGTCAATGTGTGCATGTGTGTGATAGTGAGTGTGATTGTGTGTTTGTGAGTGCATGTGCATGTGTGTGAGAGTGATTGTGTGTGTGTGTGTGCACGAGAGAGTGAGTGTGATTGTGTGAGTGCATGTGAGTGTGTGATTGTAGGTGTGTTTGAATGTGTGTGTGTGTATGAGTGTGCTTCTGTCAATTTGCGTGTTGTGTCTGTGTGTGTGAGAATGTAAGTGTACGTCTTTTTGAGTGTGTGTGTGTGTGTCTGTGTGTGCGAGAGTGTACGTCTCTGAGTGTGTCACTGTGTGTCTTTGTGAGTGTGTGTGTCAGTACACATCTCTGAGCGTGTCTGTCAGTGTGTGTGTGTCGTCAGCTGATCTCAGAGTTGCTGCAGGTCAGACTTACATAAGCGGCCCAGAGTCAGAGTCAGAGTCAGATCAGGGTCGAACACAGCAGCAACAAACCCACAGACCTGGAACAAAACACGATCCCAGACTCCAGAAAACGAGGCGCTTCCAGTCGAGAACGGAGCGATTCTTCACGTCTCAAAACAAGGCCAAACACGTTCCTCAAACACACGGCGCTCGGCATCTGTTTGCAGGACTTAACAGGATTACATCATCATCCCATCCCAACTGTTACCCAGCAGCCCGTGCTAATTAAACCAGACACCAGCAGCATTCAACTCACCTTCAAGCATCGATTCAGCGGCTTCTTAAAGATGAGACTAGTCCTAGACTAAAACACAAGTCTGAGCTGCTTCAACGGAAACAAACTGATTGACCTTAAAATATATCAGTGCCTTTATTTTGACTCAAGATGCATGCCATTTTCCTAAGGCACATTTATGAAAATTAATTAAATGTCCTGACTAAGCTATAATTAAAATTATAGTATTTGAAACTTACATTTTTGTTTTTACAAAATTGTGTGCATACATGTATATATATATATATATATATATATATATATATATATATATATATATATATATATATATGTATATTGTCACTTCAACTAGTTATTTTTAGCTGTTAAAGCATATATATATATATATATATATATATATATATATATATATATATATATATATATATATATATATATATATATATATATATATATATATATATATATATATATATATATATGTATATATATATATATATATATATATATATATATATATATATATATATATATATATATATATATATATATATATATATGCTTTAACAGCTAAAAATAACTAGTTGAAGTGACAAATTAAAATATTAAAATAAAAGTACAATAAAGCTAAATAGAAATTTTAAAAAAATTCAAAAACTTTAAATAAACAAAATGCTCGAGCAACTGAAAAAAAATAAAGTTAGGCTTTTATATATGTATATATATTTATATGTGTGTGTATATATACAT
>NC_056716.1:16864461-16869461 GCF_018831695.1 Puntigrus tetrazona
ATCAAGGTTTCATCTCAGTCCGAGTTCAACCTCTTTTTGGGCTCGTTTTATCAGTTATACTTCACCTCCAGATATTACACATCACTTATAAATGATAAAACCATAGTACTTAAGATCGGTAAAGTGTGCCTGGATAAAACAATTACGATCAGAATAATCAACGTGCATAATTATATCGAACTTGAGAAATGCAAGAAAAGGAATGAAATCTACAGAAATGAAAGACGTACAGTATCACGAACGTCACGCCTAAACGGATGCACTTAAAGCGAAATCGTAGCACACTTTAATAAACATAAACCTTGTTCAAAACTTACGATTCTGGGGTACGGCACTCGGCCGAAAGAGTAGATCTCCCACAGGAGAACGCCGTAGCTCCACACGTCAGATTTAGTGGAGAACCTCTGAAAGCAGCGGAGAGCAACCTATTAACGAATCACTCGCAGGCTTTGAAAGCTGAATATGAGGGTGGCGCTCGTACCTTCTCCCGCAGCGCCTCGGGCGAAGTCCACTTGACGGGCAGCTTGGCCGTGTCCTGAGTGGACGACGCCTCCTTGGTCAGACCGAAGTCGCTGACCTTGGCGATGTTGTCGTCGGATACGAGCACGTTGCGCGCCGCCAGATCTCTGTGGACGGAGTTATTAGCCTCCAGATACTCCATGGCCTCGCAGACGTCGCTGAGACACAAACACACTCGGGATTAGAGACCGGCATCTTCAGCGCTCTCATCCGGTCCAAGCTTTAACATCTTTTTACATTAAATAGCTTTTTTTTTTGCAGGTTCTCTCACAGTTCTGATGAAACGTATCAGACAACTGAAGAGGATCTCGTGTCATTTAGGAAGGGAACGATTCAATGAATCACTCACAACCGGCGTTTTTGAACGAATCTCTTGAATGATCGATTCGGTCGCTTTCTAGAGAGTTAAAACAAAGTGCTAGTGACGGCTGGAAAATACATTCTTGATTTTGCAACAAGCATCCAATTCCTGACCTTAAAGGTACAGTTCACCCTTAAATAAAAACTCACCCTCATGTCCTTCTGAACCTGCAAGACCTTTCTTCAGAAAACACAAACTAAGATATGATTGATGGATCAAGTGATGTTATTACTGGCGATCGTGACTGTTTTACGCGTCGTGTTGCATCTCGCCTCGTAAACATAACTCCAGAGAAACGACACGCAGCTAGCGCTACTCTCATCTGCTCCAAACTCACGCTTCAATAGTAGCAGGTTCTTTTAATCTTTAACTCAATTAAAGGTTTGAGTCAGAATCAGCTCTCAGTAAATGCTCTAATATTTGTGTTCTGGAACTAAACACTGATTTCTAGTCGTGTTCTCTTATAGAAACACAAAGAAAGTCGTTTCAGTTTCACGACGAAACACAGCGTCTCCAGAACATGGCGCCCGCAGCAACACTACACACAGAATAATAGCTCCGCCTACTTTCTTTGAGTAAACCTGTGGGCGGAGTTATGCAAATAAACCACTCTGTGACGTAGAGAAGTGGGGCGTGTTTAAACGAGTCGTTTTAGGGGCGTCTGGACCAGACATAACTTTTATTAAGAATATCTCTTTCTGTAACAGAGAGAAAGGAACACTTGAAACTGCATCACATGACGCCTTTAAAATAATCCACGAGACCGCAGCGGTTCAGCCATGATGTCCTGAAGAGTGCTCTATGTGCACAGAGAAAATCAGTTCCTGCGTGAGCTCCTTTTACTTTCAGCTGGTGAAAAGGCACAGTTAAATATGTATGTCTTTGAATTATTTATTAATACAAGAGATTTGTTCAAAAACAGATTCTCAAATTCGGATACTGGACTGGAAGTGATTTTTTCGATTCCCAACCCTACTCAAGACCCTGATGGACACACACACACACACACACACACACACACACACACACACACACACACACAGCTGACTGACCAATGCTTTACTTACAGAGAGAACTTAAGCAGACACTCGCCACCCAACACGGTCCGGCCCCGAGAGCGCAGGTAATCCACCAGACTGCCCTGCTCTCACACACACACACACACACACACACACACACAAAAATCAACAAAGTGTCTCAGACTGCATCACTGATTAAATTCCTGATAGTTTTTAGTACAGGTATTAACTTCCTAAATGCTTTAAAACCTTCAGAATACATATTTTTACAATATTTCTTGCGTGGGTCACTTTGACCCGAGAGAAACGCCACTGACCTTCGCCATGTATTCAGTCACGATGAACAAACTGCCTTGTTCCTCCACAATCACCCCTAATAACTGCACCAGGTTAGTGTGTCTCAGCTGACTGCAACACACACACACACACACACACACAGATTTAAAGCACTGACAGCCAATCAGTAATAGAAAAAACAACAACTATGAGTCAGAAAAGCACATTTGCCGTTTGAGAACATGAAGTAAAAACAGCTCTGTTTTATTTAGAGTCAAACTGAGCAAAAATATGACTCTGCTGCAGCTGCTGATATCTCCACGATGAAACTCTGCTGCTTTTAACATAAATCAATGAGATACTGACAGAACGGTCATACTGTGACCACTCTAGACCTCCAGGAATACGTCTGAAAGGATCAAACGCATCATGCTCCTCAGAAGATGTGAGATGTTTCGGAGGTTTGTGAAGATCATTGAAAGATCCTGATGAGGAAGAGTTCATCTGGAGACATGCATTAATTCTGACGCTTGCTTGATCAAAATCAGTCCTGAAGCTGGATGTTTCTGTATATTGGTGTACTCACGTCATGACCGAAGCTTCGGCGAGGAAGGCCTGAGCCGTGGCGTCGTGTTTGATGCACTTCACCGCCACCTTCGTCCCTCGGTAATCTCCCGCCATCACGTCTGAACACACACACACACACACACACACACGATTACACACCGACTCTTCATCCTCAAACACAGCATCATGGATCTTCACACACCTCCGAACTCTCCTTTGCCGATGGCCTGAATGAGTTTGAGATCTTTCCTGTTCAGAGCCCATCCACCTGTGAAGACAAACATCCTGAACATCTGCTTACGGACAGAGCTGAGCGGCTGCAGACTAATACTACTGCAATAATTAAAATAGAAATAATGCTACAATAACAATAATAGAAATAAGAGATCGTAATAAGTAATGCTATTAACCGATTAATGAAAATAAATTAAATAAAATTGAACTAAAAATAAAAATGTTAATGTATTTTTAATAATAAATGTAACCCAAATAGGTAATCTTTCATGGCAACAAAAAATACAAAATATAAATGTGCAAATGAGAAAACAAAAAAAACTAATAGCATAAACGATAATAAAAAGTAACAAAAAAAAAAAAAAAACAAAAAACCTTCAATAAATTATATATAAATATATACACACAAATATATATATATATATAAATAATATATATAATTTATTGACATTTTTTTGTTATATATATATATATATATATATACACACACATATATTTTTTATTATACACACATATATATATATATATATATATATATAAAACAAATAATAAATTATTACATAAATTAAATACTACAAATTCAAAGAATAGTATATAGTACAAAAAAATACAATACTAAAAAGGAAATAAAATAAAACTAACAAAAAAGAGAATAAATGGGTAATATCTACAAAACAAAAACAAAGAAAGAAAAAAAATTAAAGAATTAAATTAAAACCCAAAAGTATGGAATTTTAAGTAACCAAGTACTAGTAAAACCTGCTTGAAGATGTGATACTCACTCCTGGAGAACGCGTCCTGCGCCGCCACCGTCCCCTCCATCAGCTTGGGTTTAATGAGCCGTGTGCAAAGACCGTCAGCATCTTTGGTGTAATGCTGCAAACACACACACACACACACACACACACACACACACACACACATTAATATGCATTATTAATAATCATGCTGCACACAGAAGCGGTTATGAACTCTGCTCAGGGTCAGAGCGGCTGTCCGAGCACTTCCTGTAAAAGAGGAAACGCACAGAGACTGCGAGACCGGCCTCAGGGAGCAGAGCATGCTGGGATAGAGGTCACACTCGTCTCACGACTCAGTGTTTCCGGTACAGAAGATGACGTAGATGTAGACTGAGTTGATGTAGAATTAGCTTTTAATGCCGCTAACAATAAACATCCAGCGTGAGAACCAACGGCAGAAACTCAGAAAATCAGCAAGAAAACTAACTGAACTAAGTTGAGTTTTGAAAGTTTTTGAAAACATTTTAATTATTGTCCAAAATAAGTTACAAAAATTCTCAGATGTGTTTTTAATGATTCTGTAATTATGCACTTTTTTTCCTAAGAAATGACAAAAAACTGAAATGCAAAATGAAACTATTTCTAATTGGACATCACTACTGCCTTTTTAAATATCCTACAGGACAGAATAATTATCTTCATAAACTTTTCTTTAGATGATCGTTTGAGTTTCACTGAAACTCAGGAGCCACTAGAGGGCGCGCACACACACACACACACACACACACACACACACACACACACACACACACACACACTCACACACACACACACACACACACACACACACACACACACACACACACACACACTCACACACACTCACACACACACTCACACACACACACACACACACACACACACACACACACACACACACACACTCACACACACACACACACACACACACACACACACACACACACACACTCACACACACACACACACACACACACACACACACACACACACACACACACACACACACACACACACACACACACACACACACACACACACACACACACACACACACACACACACACACACACACACACACACACACACACACACACACACACACACACACACACACACACACACTCACACACACACTCACACACACACACACACACTCTCACACACACACTCTCACACACACACTCTCACACACACACACACACACACACACACACACACACACAGGTCTGCTCATGTTTACAG